>NC_041381.1:71416501-71426189 GCF_002162155.2 Triticum dicoccoides
CCTCTTCTCTGGTCCCGTGCTGTGGTCCTTCACCGGCGGCGGCCTCTCCTTCGCCGCGACCGGAGACAAGCTGCACTGTGAGACCCCCGTCCTGCACCTCCGCTCCTCGGCCCCCATCATTCTTCTACTACGATACGCATGGTTGTGCTCAACTGGCCTTGCCATTTTACCTTCCAGATCTGAGCTCAGTTCCTCCTCGACGCTAGACCTCTACCGCCAAGTAGCCGCCGCCTCCTGACCTGTCGCCGCGGCCCTGCCTGCAGCTCTGATTTCTGGTGAGTTCCCTGCTTCTCTTCGTGCTTAATTTCCGTGTGCTGGGAGCCACCATCTTTTCGATTTCCCTTTGCTGGAAGTAGGGTGTGCTATGGTTAGGAGTACCACTGTGCTTGATTTAGTATGTATACTAGATAGAATGCAATGCTACCAATGGATTGACGCATGCAGTATGCCATCCTATTTCTTTGTAAAAGTTAATTTCAGCATCCCTCGATTAAATGTCTTATGAGTACATTATCCCAGTAACCCATTAGTAAAACCATCAGATGGATTTTCATTCTACTTATTAAACACCAGAAACAATTTGTCCCCCTGATTTGTCTAGGTAAAAGCAGGTCGGCGGCATCCTTATTGTTGTAAAATCTAGCTAACAGTAGGCATGACATGAGATGCATGAAATTCAAGGAATACGAGTGCTAGAAAGTGGTGGGTTAGTAAGTTGATTTGTTACTAGTGAAATAAAATGAAATTGCCGGTTCGAATGGGATAAATTGATTTGTCAACTATTTCCTTTTGTCTTATTTTTCTATCATTCATTTCTGATAAGTGTCAAAATTTTCATTTCAGTGTCAGTAGGCTGATGCGAAGACATGGACCTTCGCAAGGAAGTTAACGCCGCTAAGTTAACTGATGATCTAGTGGTCGATATCCTCTCCCGCTTGACATACAAGGACTTTTGCCGCTGCAAATGTGCCTATAAGGCCTGGTCTACCTTCTCATCCGATCCAGACTACCGCAAAAGGCTGCCCAAAAAAGTAACCACTGGACTTCTGTACCAAGACCGCAATAAGTCTGCTATCCCGCTTGTAAGCCTGTCCCGAGATGATGGAGAAATCGATGGAATTCTTGCTGACGTACCACACTATGAGCATTTAGAGTTTCTTGACTGCTGCAATGGTCTAGTCCTCTGCAAGTACAAGAGCAGCTATACTTCTCCAGGCATTTGCCGCTTTGTTGTGTGCAACCCAGCAACTCGAGAGTGGAGAATACTTCCTGATACTTTTGTTGGGACTGATAGCCACCGTTGTACAACTATTTTGGCCTTTGATCCTTCATGGTACCACACTTCTATGTCTTCAACTTTAATCGCCATTTCTTCAGTTTGGTGGGCAAACTTGAGATGTTTTCGTCTGCCGGTTCCACGTGGCTTGTGGATGATGAATGGGATTCTGAGATAACTTTTTCATGGGGGAAGCCTCACTTATTTCTTAATGGAATGTTGTGCGTGGAGATTAGGGGACAGCAAGTTTTGGTGTTTGAAGGTTTGGAGACAATGAGCGATGGCATACTGCCCTATCATTACACCATTGACTTGCCATTTGACTCTTTACCCGTGAGTAGTTTCACTGATGGCTGCTTTGACAAATCTTCAGGGATCTTACACTACGCATTGCCAGATAGGAGTGGTCATTCCATTGTAGTTTGGACTTTGGAGGATTATGCTCATCGTTTATGGCATTGGAGCCTGAAGTGCCATCTTAACATGGAAGATGCATTTGGAAGGAAAGACTTAGTTTACTTTGACAATGGAGGCATCGATGGTGCCTCCGACTGGTTTTGGAACTGCGATTACCGGATTCTTGCTCTCGACTTGCAGAGGGAGCTTGTTGGCCTCTCTGACCATAAGACAATGAAGCTTATCTCTTACAATATCAGCACCGGGGAACTTAATGAGATACGAGACGGCCTTGAGGGGTATCGATACTATGTGCCATGCTACTCAAAGCTTCCAGCCCAAGAACCTTCGGTGTAGTGTCATCTTCTGTAATCAGTGCCTCTGCGACTGTTCCTATGCTCTAGATGCTGAACTACCTTGTGTAATTATGCTAGTCGGTGAACCCTGTCGTTTTATTTTGTTGATGCAGGGGTGATATACTACCCTCCTGTACTGACGAAAAACTCTTCGCCATATGCCCCGGTTTACTACCTCCTAAGTTTGTTATATGTAAGATTACATGTCTTTCTTAGGCTCAGTATCATTGTGGTGTTTTTTCATGAGCAATTGTTTATATCTGTTTGTGGATAAGATCTCACTTTTGTAGATAGAGCCTGATATCAGTTATTTGAGTTTGCATTACAACTCTACGTTACACCTGCGATTATATGATGCTTTGCTTTTGACAAGTAATACTGTTACATCAGATTAAGCAGAAATATTCTCTGCATGTGTGGTACTGAAACTGGATCGAATGAATGTATTGTGTGAACCAAGGGATATGCATCCCAACATGGCATATGCATGATCTTTAGTTGGCAGCTTCGAATGACACATCCCAACAAGGATGCCACCAGCTGAAGCTATTGCAGGTAGAGTGTTCCAACAGCAAACTCTGCTTCCAACTAAAGATTAAGGAAAGATTCAGATAGGCTTCCTTTCTTGGTCTATTGGAAATCAAATAATAAAGGCCTAGGTTTGCTAATGAAATCAGTCAAAATTTCACTTTCTACCCGTGGCATGCAACTCTCATCCTAACTCCTTTTAACCTTTGAATGCAGGCCCGAAGTTTCAAGATCAAATGATGGAGATTGTGCCGTGCCAGGAAACGAAGGTTAGCTCATTAAAATTTGTATATCTAATTTGCACACAGGATACACTTTTTATGAACTCCTGCCTCCTCCAGGGGCTACTTGGTTATACTTGTTTTGTCACACTATGAGTCTTGTCGAAATTCCACCACGTGGAGTTTGCACACATCTGGTGACTTTTAGTAGTGGCCAACACTCTAGCCAGATTGATTTCATCCTCTCGAGAAGGGAAGATAGGCGTGCGTGCCTAGACTGTAAGGTGATACCTGGAGAGAGTGTTGTACCCCAGCATAAGCTGGTGGTTGCTGACTTCCGCTTTCGGATTCGTGTCCGGCAGGATAAGCGGGCTAAAGTCGCTAGAACGAAGTGGTGGAAGCTCAAGGGGAGGTAGCTCAGGCGTTCAAGGAGAGGGTCATTAAGGAGGGCCCTTGGGAGGAAGGAGGGGATGCGAACAATGTGTGGATGAAGATGGCAACTTGCATTCGTAAGGTGGCCTCAGAGGAGTTTGGAGTGTCCAGGGGAAGGAGAAGCAAAGATAAGGATACCTGGTGGTGGAATGATGATGTCCAGAAGGCGATTAAAGAGAAGAAAGATTGCTTCAGACACCTATACCTGGATAGGAGTGCACACAACATAGAGAAGTACAAGATGGCGAAGAAGGCCGCAAAGCGAGCTGTTGGTGAAGCAAGGGGTCGGGCGTATGAGGACCTCTACCAACGGTTAGGCACGAAGGAAGGCGAAAGGGACATCTATAAGATGGCCAAGATCCGAGAGAGGAAGACGAGGGATATTGGCCAAGTCAAATGCATCAAGGACGGAGCAGGCCAACTCTTGGTGAAGGACGAGGAGATTAAGCATAGATGGCGGGAGTACTTCGACAAGCTGTTCAATGGGGAGAATGAAAGCTCTACCATTGAACTGGACGACTCTTTTGATGAGACCAACATGCGTTTTGTGCGTCGAATCCAGGAGTCTGAGGTCAAGGAGGCTTTAAAAAGGATGAAGGGAGGCAAGGCGATGGGCCCGGATTGTATCCCCATTGAGGTGTGGAAAGGTCTCGGGGACATAGCGATAGTATGGCTAACCAAGCTTTTCAACCTCATTTTTCGGGCAAACAAGATGCCAGAAGAATGGAGACGGAGTATATTAGTACCAATCTTCAAGAACAAGGGGGATGTTCAGAGTTGTGCTAATTACCGTGGAATTAAGCTGATGAGCCATACAATGAAGCTATGGGAAAGAGTCATTGAGCACCGCTTAAGAAGAATGACAAGCGTGACCAAAAACCAGTTTGGTTTCATGCCTGGGAGGTCGACCATGGAAGCCATTTTCTTGGTACGACAGCTTATGGAGAGATATAGGGAGCAAAAGAAGGACTTGCATATGGTGTTCATTGACTTGGAGAAGGCCTATGATAAGATACTGCGGAATGTCATGTGGTGGGCCTTGGAAAAACACAAAGTCCCAGCAAAGTACATTACCCTCATCAAGGACATGTACGATAATGTTGTGACAAGTGTTCGAACAAGTGATGTCGACACTGATGACTTCCCGATTAAGATAGGACTGCATCAGGGGTCAGCTTTGAGCCCTTATCTTTTCGCATTGGTGATGGATGAGGTCACAAGGGATATACAAGGAGATATCCCATGGTGTATGCTCTTTGCGGATGATGTGGTGCTAGTTGACGATAGTCGGGCGGGGGTAAATAGGAAGTTAGAGTTATGGAGACAAACCTTGGAATCGAAAGGGTTTAGGCTTAGTAGGATTGAAACCGAGTACATGATGTGCGGTTTCAGCACTGATAGGTGTGAGGAGGAGGAGGTTAGCCTTGATGGTCAGGTGGTACCTCAGAAGGACACCTTTCGGTATTTGGGGTCAATGCTGCAGGAGGATGGGGGTATTGATGAAGATGTGAACCATCGGATCAAAGCCGGATGGATGAAGTGGCGCCAAGCTTCTGGCATTCTCTGTGACAAGAGAGTGCCACAAAAGCTAAAAGGCAAGTTCTACAGGACGGCGGTTCGACCCGCAATGTTGTATGGCGCTGAGTGTTGGCCGACTAAAAGGCGACATGTTCAACAGTTAGGTGTGGCGGAGATGCATATGTTGAGATGGATGTGTGGCCACACGAGGAAGGATCGAGTCCGGAATGATGATATACGAGATAGAGTTGGGGTAGCACCAATTGAAGAGAAACTTGTCCAACATCGTCTGAGATGGTTTGGGCATATCCAGCGCAGGCCTCCAGAAGCTCCAGTGCATAGCGGATGGCTAAAGCGTGCGGAGAATGTCAAGAGAGGGCGGGGTAGACCGAATTTGATATGGGAGGAGTCCGTTAAGAGAGACCTGAAGGATTGGGGTATCACCGAAGAGCTAGCTATGGACAGGGGTGCATGGAAGCTTGCTATCCATGTGCCAGAGCCATGAGTTGGTTGCGAGATCTTATGGGTTTCACCTCTAGCCTACCCCAACTTGTTTGGGACTAAAGGCTTTGTTGTTGTTGTTGTTGGAGTTTGCATTGGTTGGCGCAATGTACTTCATTTAGGCGATACATAAACAAGTATACACAGTAAAGCAGCAACACAACCAGATTCTTGGCCCACATTATGTGTGTCCATGGTTTCAGAAGCAGCCACAGGACCGTGGGAGCTTCCCCGTCGACCGGATTTTGGCCGCCTTCTCCCAGACTTTGCCCTCGGCGTTCCTTTTCTTGTCCTCTGCCGACATCCTCGACGCGGCGGCCACCTTGCTGATCCGCTTCATCTCGTCGTTGTACTCCTCCAGCGCCTTTGCTCGCTTCCTCTCTGAATCCCCCTGCAATCAAAACAGCCGGAAGATTGTGATCCAACGTAATGAAATGGAGAAGACAGAACAGAGCTAGTAGGAGGAATTCTAAGCAGCAACAGAGAACCTCTTTGGGCTCCTTCTGGCGCCTGGCCTTGGCCTTCTTCTCAGTCTCCCATTCGGCTATGGTTTCCATCGTCTCGTTATACCTGGAGGCGCGTTAATTAGTTAGCTCAAACATAGTACTGTAACGGTGATTAAAATTCTAAAGACCGTCGGTTTCCACAGGTCTTCTACTCACTGCTCCTTGATCTTAGCCAGCTTCTCCTTCTCCCACGCAGCCGCCATCCTCTCCGCCTCGCTGGAATAAACCATTCCTGGAGGCCTGGCTGCCGGTGGTGCCCTCTGATTCGCTGGTTCCTGCTCGTGCTTCCAGCTCTGTTTCCTCTCTCCTGGAAACGAGGTTGTCGGGTTAACCCCGGGTTTCGCCCTCTGATTTGCCTCCTCCTGCTCAAAGTTTCTGCTCCTCTTCTTGTCCGGTGTTTTCCTCGTGAAACTTGGATCGTCCTTCAGGTTCGGGACGGAGTCGACCACCTTCCCTACCACGTTCTGGCCTGGAGTTAGATCTCCTGGCTTCTTTGGCGCCGGTTTCACCGGCCTCCTCACCGACACATTTGCTGAAAGATGGCCATGATTTAGTAGTAAATGAGACATAAAATCCATTCTCATACTTGATTTGCCATATAACGATTTTGCCATGCTGTTTATGCGTGCATCCCTCACCTCCTTGTTCGTCTTCGTCGCCAACTTCAACGATTTCTTTGTTACCGCTAAACAATCTTGAGATTTTGCTTCCTTCAGTCGGCCTTTTCATGCTTCCACCTCTCCTGGGTGGTGATCTCGGAGGTGGGGCGGCTGTGGGCTCATGAACTGTTACACGCTTCTGCCGAGATGCTGTTTTTTCCGGGATAGGCTTCTGTTGGGATGGCAACTTCTCTTCCTCCATTGCAGCAATAGCATATGCCACTGCCGCCACCGTTGCTGCGTACGCGGCATCGTATTCTTCACCTGTACCCATTTGCCCGGAAGATATCAACTCCACATTCATTTATTCATGATCACATTCACAGGTCAAACCAATTGAAATGCGGATTTTGATGGTATACCTCTTCCAAAAGGCGTGCCTCGCTGTCGCTGTGGTGGCATTGCCATGGCCTGCCCGCTGCCCTGATCTTCCTGCCCCACGCCAGAAAACCGGACCCTGCAAAATAGCGAGTCAGCTTTGCGACATCGTCAACTGATTCTGCAGATACTAGCCTACCGCGGTGCAATGGGCAATGGCTGGCTCCCCATTTTTCTAAAAAAAGTCTGAAACATATGGAAAAGAAACCCATAGAAAGTAGTAATGCCAATGCTACAAACAGAGCTCTATCTGAAGGTTCCCTTGAGGTGATACCTCGATTGTCTCATTCCACCGTCCATGGCGCACAACCGAACCGTGGGAGAAGAGAACCAAGGGCCTTTTTGATGCGCAACCTTATGTCGCCGGACTTACAAGCTTATGTTCTAAGCTAAAAGCATTGCAGCACATATATATACATATGGGGAGAGAGATAGAGATAGAAAGATAGAAAGAGAGGGAGATGGGGCGAGGCACGAAAGCTGTTATCTTGGAGGCAAGCAAGTGGGATCGCTTTTGCCTCGTTAACAAGTCTCTGGGAATCTGCTGGACTCCTTTTGCTTTGCAGTGTGGTTAGCTGCTTTGCTACTGCCACTATTATTCCTCTACCTCTTCTGGATATTTGGGTTTCTTGACCCCCCTGACGGAGTCTTTTTGCCTTGTCATGCAGATTTCAGTCTTATTCACGGCAGTCTTATAAAGTTCTACACCTATAATTAAGTTTCCAACGAACGGGGCTTCTTGCTGCTGCCTTGTTGCCTTGTTTGCAAGGAAAGATTCTCTGTGCTTGGTATGCTGATCAAGACATGACAGAGAAGTAATGTGGTGTCGTCGGTAGATTTTCCATTCATCGGGGGCACAAAGTCGTCCACTCAAAGTCAGTTTAGTTATTAGTCCAGCCGGTCTCCTCCGGTTTGAAAAGATGCTCCCTTTTTTTTATAACATATTTTGACTTCAATGTACCAGGGAACACCCCATGCAGCCCATTTACTACGCCACCCAGCCTGTTCACCTTTCTCTTAAAAAAAATAAACTTTTTCCATTTTAAAAAGCAACTAGAAAGTTTGCCATTTTCAAAAAGTAAAAATTCACATCTGGCAAATTTGCATGTTAATTGTAAAGGAAGCATGTGAATTTGCCATGGTACAATTAAGAACATACAAAAATACAATGCATTTCAAGTTGCCAAAAAATGAGTATGATGAAAAAATGGACGAGTGATCTGGAAAAATAAAATTTTCATGTTAAACTTTCAATCTGCCATCCTCTAGATAAAAAATGCCGTGAAAAAATACACATTTTCTTATGAAAAAACATAGAAACATAAATTCATAAATGCCATGCTCTGAAATATGAAGATTCCCCTGGTGCTTTATAAAATTGCCGTTTCTCCAGTTTATAAATTTACTACTATGATAAATAAAAATGACATGCCAATAAAAATGAAAATGACATCCTCTTAATAATAAAACTGTCAACAATAATAAAAATTCCATGCTCTCAATAATTTTACCACCCCGATTACAATAAAACTGACATGCTCCTAATAATAAAAATGACATGTTATTAATAACAAAAATGACATGCCCTTGATCATAAAACTTCCATCCTCTTGATAATAAAAATGCCATGTTACTAATTATTAAAATGACATACTCTTAATAAAACAAATGCCATGTGAGGAAGTAAAATAAACAATTCCAAAAAAAAGTCATGAATAAGTGATAAAAATTCTCAAAAACTTGCCAAGGGGGCATTCCGGAAAGACCTAGAACTTGCAATGCTACCTATAATAAAAATACACATGGCAAGTTTGAAATCTTCCCCTCTAAAAATAGGGATTTTTATTTCAGAAATATGAGAAATTGACATTTTAGGGGAAAAAGTCAAACTCAAATTCATAAATGTATTTGAATACATAAATGTATTTTTTAGGATGAAATACATAAATGTATTTGAGTGCGTGTGTTCACATACCCCGCTTCATCAGCCAAGTGGTGAGTGTGCGTGGCGCTGGTGTAGCATTTCCGTAAACTTTTGGCTCTCCCGAATAATGACGCGTTCGGAGTTGTAGTAGTATTTTGCTTGGACCTGTAATCTTTTTTTTTCTGTGAATAACTTGGACCTGTAATGTACCTAAGAGCAACTCCAACGGGCCGACCCAAACGGACGGCGCATTTGTCCACTTTATGTTCGTTTGGGTCGGCCGCCTGCCCTGCGTCCGCTCTGTTTTGCATTTGGGTCGGCAGTGCATTTAACGCGTCGACCCATTTTCATGTCAGCGGCGACATACATTGCCGACTTTAAAAAATATCACCACACAGTTCATGTTGGCGCACTCGTCGGCGGTCGGCACACATGCCAGTACACAAAAAAAGGTGAGACTTGAGTTCGACCATGCCATCGCGGCCCCGTGGTCATGCCAGCGCACAAGCCGGCATACAAAAAAAGAAGGCGCCCGCGGCCACGAGATCACTCGTCGATGAACTTGAGCATGTCGGCCATCATTTTCTCGAACCACGACCTCTTCCTTGGCGACACGGTGTTGAGATCCATCTCCACCCCGGTCATCATGCTCGCGAGAGCCACTTCTTTGGTCTCCTTCATTGACGAGGCCGTGCTGGCTAGTGTTTAACCGTAGCATATAGAGCGCCTCCCTCGTTCCGCTGCGACGCGGGCGTTGATGACCTCCTGCTGCGTGGCGGCGGCGACGGCGGCGGCCGCGACGGCTTCACCCCTCGTGTCCGCCGCCCGCTGTTCGGGTGTCAGCGCCTTCTTTGGCTTGGTCGTGGCGGCGGTCTTGCGCGGGGCACGAGGCTTGCCTTTGCCGGAGGGGGCGATCTTCATGCCGGACGAGGCGAGGGAGGCGAGGCCGGCGGCGGCGTCGAGGTCGAGGTCGTCGTCCATGGCGGGTGTGGG
>NC_041381.1:71426477-71444083 GCF_002162155.2 Triticum dicoccoides
GGGGAGAGGAGTAGGCGCGCGCGGGCGCGTCCGTTTCGTGTCCGCGCCGACACAAATCCGGCTCAAAAATGGGTCGGGAATGGGTCGCCCGCAGACGAAAAGCAGACGCACGTCCGTTTGGGTCAGCGCGTTGGGCCGTCTTTTGTGTCCGCGCCGATCCAGACGGATGGCGGCGGATGAAATGGGTCACCCCGCTGGTGTTGCTCTAATCTCTAATAATGTTCTGGATTCTGTACTCTGGCTTCATTTTGGTTAATGTTTTTTGATCTTTTATATAAACACAAAATTGGCGTGTGACAATGAATGTGATTCACCGTGCTGCCAGCGGCACCTACGTGCTACAGGCCGCTGTGCACATAGTACTCGATCAGAGCCGGGCGGTCAGACGCGTTCACACCGCCACACTGCACGCAAGCGGTGAGGCAGGCTCATTTACATCGGGCGGGCAGGAGTAAGTGCACCGAAGGATAGCCATTTCGAACTTATTTCTTCTCCACTATCTACATGCTCATGGTCTCGTACTGAAGATAGGGAGGGACGCAGAGTGAGCTCGGCCGACCCAAGAGGCGACCCCGTGCGAGACTTTGGCGTTGACCGGAGATCTCCGCCTCTCCGGTGCGTCTGCGTGCCGTCGTCTCCCCGGCGGCAAGCTTTGGCTGCGATCTGAGGTTCGTTGTGCCTTGTGCGTCTGGTTTCACCACCACCTTTGTTTCTTCCAAGTGTGTTTCGTGTTGGTCTCGTCGCTTCGCGGTTTGAATCTATTTTGAACGCGCGCGGAAAGAAGTTTGGATCTGACAGTTGTCTCGCGCGCAGTTCATTAGTTGGATTTTCTTTCCTTTGTTCGGTTGGTCTGTTTATTTAAGATTTAAGACTGGAATGCTGCATGGTTCGATTATTTTTTACTTACTCCTGTATAAGCGGCATGATGGGAGTATTTCATCATGCGGCCATTCATGACCACACACAACCTAGATTTCTCTCAGCATTTCAGCTTAAGTACTGTACTTTTTTTGAGTGAAAATTTCCGCATACGTAGTGTATGGAGAGAAGAGGGAAGTTTGCTTTTTTTTTTCTAGAACTTTTTTTTTCTAGAACAAAGAGAGTAGTTTGCTCGAGCAGCAGGAGGGAGCGGGCCGTTCGCAGCCCACCTAAACTCGTAGTACTTTTTTTTTGAGAAACAAACTCGTAGTACGTGGGAGCCCATGGATCAGTATCTTACTCCCAGGCCAGCCCATGGAGTAGTTTTGTAGTGGTATGTGAATGGGCGGGCCCATAGTACGCTCAGCCTTCCACACCCAGGCAGCCATTCATGACCGCCCACAACCTATCCATAAACCTAGATTGCTCTCAGCCCTCAAAAAAAAAAAAACCTAGATTGCTCTCAGCATTTCAGCTTAGGCACTGTACTTTTTTTTGAGTGAAAAATTCAGCATACGTACTGTACGTGGGAGCGGGCCGTTCGCGGCCAACCTAAACTCGTACGTGGGAGCCCATGGATCAGTGATATGTCAATGGGCGGGCCCATTGTCCGCTCGGCCTTCCACAGTCCACACCCAGGCCAGCCACCTCCCGGCCCGAGCCTTCAACCAGCTGCCGACCCGCCGGAGCAGATAGGGTCGTCTCCGGACTCCGGCGCCGTCGTCCCCCCTCGCCCCCCTCCCACACGGCGGCATCTGCCCGACCTGCTCTCTCTCCATGATCCTCCTCCCTCCGTGATGCTCCACCGTGTAAGCTCGGCCTGCCCGCCTCCAGGAGCTCGCGCCGATGCCGGCCGCCAGGAGCTCGGCTCCAGGGTCTCCAAGAGACATCACGGCTGGGTTCCCTCCCCGCCGAGGCGCCGACGGAGCTCCGTCTTTCACCGGCGCTCCCTTCCCCGCCGGATCCGACCCCGTCCAGCCCAGCTCCGGCCTCGACCGGCTCTGCTCCGGCAACGACGTCGAGCAAGCAGCGTAGACGGCGATGGGGTGGCGACATCTTTGCAATTAGCGACTTGTGCCGCACATCTGAGCTGACCATCTAGACGATGGTTTTCGAGGATGGCACTTCCATTTTGCGGTTAGTCCTCGTTCCTGCCTTGCAATCATATAGACACAGAGAGGATAGCGTGCATTGTTGATTTGCAGGTTGTAATTTTCAACAGTAGCAGTGCACTTGCAGATTTGCTTCAGGGATGTATGGTTAGGAAAACAAGCATATATGTTTGACATACTAAACTGAAGAAATTAACATGGGATGTTCAGAGATGTTGTTGAAGAATTATGTAGTGTGCTACCTAGGAACTGTATGTTTCATGTATGATTAGCCATTGTGCAATCATATAGACACAGAGAAGAGCAAGTAATTAAAGATTGATTTCCAACAAAGGCTAGTGTGCATTTTAGATTTGCAGGTCGTAGTTTTCAACAGTAGTAATGCACTTGCAGATCTGCTTCATGGATGTATGGTTAGAGGCAATGATGCATATATGCTTGACACACCAGTTTCTGAAGAAATTAGTGCAATGTTCTGACATATTGTTGAAGAATTAGGTTGTGTGCTACTGAGTAATTCTGTAATTGTATGTTTCTTGTATGATTAGGCGTTGTGCAGCTTAACAATGTGTAACTACTAAACTTTGCAGTGCAATTCTACAATGAGTAACTTCTTAAGTTTATAGTGCCAGTCTTGCGTAGGTAGACCGTGTAGTGACATCTGTGCTAATTAAACATGACACAAATAAATCTAGTGGTGTTTTGGAAATTGTTTTCTTGCCCATATCTACGGCAAAACAGTAGGAAATGACACAATATCAGCTAGTCAGAACACAGTAATAGTTGAGGGTTATTATAGACTTTTCATCAAACAACCCAGACCATAAGCTCAGACAACAGAAAATGGAAAGAATGACTGCATTTGTTCAGCGGCTTTTTCCACCGCTATCAGTGGGCAGTTAAGCTTAAGCCGTCTCCTAGAGCCAAAAATAACTAGGCCTTAGGGCCAGTTCTTTTGAGCGGCTTAAAAAATAAGCTGCCTCTCTCCAGCTTAAAAAATAAGCCGCCACCAAAATTTGTTGAGACTTCTAAATTATTACTCCATAACTAGTGTAGAAGTCTCAATGAATAAGAGAGACGGCTTATGGGAAAAGCTCGGGAGGAAGCGGTTTATTTTTTAAGCTGCCAAAAGAATTGGCCCTTAGCATGGCTGGTGGACATGTAGTTGGTAGCAAAAGTCCCAAATGCCCATGGGTGCTCGATGATGTTTGAGTCCTGATTAAGCACGGTTTATTGGGTTTGGTTATGACATATAGCACAAATCCTATATTTGGCACACGTTTTTAATGGAATTTTTTTATTATTATTAAGTGAAATGATGCATTGAACAATGTTTTAATGTAGTTAAAAGTTTTTAAAGATGATAAGTTATCTAAAGGTGATTATATACAACCAAGCAGTGTTACTACACACATTAAGAAATTGCTCGTAGACACTGGAGCAGATCAGAGAACAAGAGATTGCACACTTTGAAGAAATAGTTATCACAAAAAATTAACCAAAATGTGGGATCCTGCCGGCATAAGTGGGCATCCCAAGGTCAGTGTGCACCTTGATGATTTACTTTGGCGTCTACTATATATTGCTTTGTTCTTCGGTTTGCTAGCATTTTGTGTGCAAGTTCCATATTCCCATCTGTGGTTCCAGTATAAAGCTGTGACTTATGTTGCATAGGCAATGTCGACAGCATTCTTGCTGCCCGTGGTGCTCCTGGCGGCAGCGGCAGCGGCAGCCACCACGGAGGCGACCAAGAACCTCGTCGTGACTCGTGGTTGCATGACGAGCTGCGGTGGCGTGGACATCCCCTACCCCTTTGGCATCGGCAGCGGCTGCTTCCGCAAGGGCTTCGAGATAGAGTGCATCAACAACAGCCCTGTGCTTGCTGGCATGTCCATTCACGTGGTGCACCTGTCGGGGGATCCTGCAGACTCGCTGGTGATGCTCCCTGTTGGGTGGCAGTGCTACAACACAAGCAGTCCAGGCAAGGTGGAGGCCAGCAGCCATGGTGAGACGGAGATGAACAAGCATGGCGTGTACCGCCTGTCCAACACGCACAACATGCTCGTCATCTTAGGCTGCAACACCATGGGCAACATCGGGAGCGTCAGAACCACGCGGGATGTTGACGAATACTCCTAGTACATGGGGTGCATGACTGTTAGAGTACGTAATGGGCCTAATGGCCCATTATTCTTAGGGTTAATTAGAGATAACCTTGTTTGGGAGTCAAGTAAACCTCTCTATATAAAGAGAGGAGATGTATCAATCTAATCAAGCAAGAATTAAGAAGGAAATCCCTTCCCTCTTGCCCGGCCGTGGGCAAAAAGGCCTCCGGCCGGCCCTCTCGCGCCCTCCTTCTAGCAGCATCATAACAATTTGGTATCAGCTAGCTTTGGTTCGATCATGTCTTCACTGCCGTCAAGCCCGTCTCTTCCGCTGCCGGTCACCTTGTCGCCTCCGGCGACCACCACGGTCGTCGTCCCGCTCCTGCCCGTGCCGGGGTCCTCCGTCGCGCCCGCCCCCGCTGTCCTCACCTGTGAGGAGGTGTCCGGGGTGCTGCGGGACCTAACCCAGGCGGTCCAGGAGATCCACCTGTTCTTGGCCGGGTCCTACGGGCCACACCCGGCTGCGACGCCCATCGCCGCCCCCGCGCCGCCGTGGCAGCCGCCGCACCAGGCGGCCTTCGCCGCGCTCGCCGGGCCGCTGCAGCTGCCATCCATCGCCACCACCGCCCAGCCCTGGCTGCAGTGTCAGCCGCCGCTCCTGGCGGCCTCCGCCGCGTCACCGCAGCAGCCGCTGTCACTGCCCGGCGCGGTACCGCAGCAGCCGCTGCAGCTGCAGTATCCACCGCCGGTCAGCTCCGCCGTCCAGTATGGGATGCCCTACGACGGGAGTGCGACGACCTCGTTCCCATCAGCGCCGCCGCCATCCCAGGGCGTCCACATCCAGCAGATCAAGTCCCCGCCGTCGCCGTCACCGCTTCCGTCTTGGATCGCTACCAGCCACGTGTCGGCGGTGGTGAGGCTGCAGGCTGCTGCACGCGGCCTCCTAGCGCGTCGGCGTGTGCGGGAGATGTGTGGTCTGCAGCTGCCGCTCCTCCAAGTTGCCCTTCGCTGCGCAAAGGACCTCGATCTCGTCCGCTGCGTCAGGGATCTTGGGCATGCGGTTTTCCCCGCGGGCAGCGACCTCAAAGTCTGCGACATCGGCGGTTGGGGGGGCGCATCCCTCCTCGTCATTCTCCATCGCAAGCTCTCCACTCTTCCCTGTGCCGTGCAGACCAACATCCATCCAGCGGGGAGAAGGCAGGGTGTCACCGACAGGAGCGCACCGCGTAGCACCACTGCTTTCCGCCGCCGGCCGCCGCGAGGGCGCCTCTACTAGTCGCTCTTGCAACCACTTCCAGGTGGCCATACACATGCACTCCTTTGGTCCAGGTGGTGTCCATGGGATCCAGGTGGCTGTATACATGCACGTCCAACGTGCAGATGGTGTCCACTTTTTGTTGAGGGGTCCAAAATAAAGCGTCCCAGTCCATTTCAGGTTGAGAATAATAAAACAAGCCGAGATGTAAAAGGCCTGTTTTTAGGTGTTAGGTTTGTGTTGCGTTGAGTCAAGGTTATAAGTTGGTTAGGCTGCAGCTCGAGGACAAGCTGCATGTCCAGGTGGGGTGTAGTGTTAGAGTACGTAATGGACCTAATGGGCCCATTAGTCTTAGGGTTAGTTAGAGATAACCTTGCCCGGGAGTCAAGTAAACCTCTCTATATAAAGAGAGGAGATGTATCAATATAATCAAGCAAGAATTAAGAAGGAAATCCCTTCCCTCTTGTCCGGCCGTGGGCAAAAAGGCCCTCGGCCGGCCCTCTCGCGCCCTCCTTCTAGCAGCACCATAACAATGACCTTCTGCAACTACTCGGCGACTGCGCAGGACGGTCTCTGCGCCAGTGTCGGGTGTTGCCACGTCGACATCCCGCCGGGGCTCACCCACAACTACTTCTATTTCCGTGTGTATGACCACACTGGCATGGTGGACTTCAGCCTATGCGACTACGCCTTCCTCGTTGACAGGACCAACTACACCTTCCGGCGCTCTGACCTCCTCAGGGACACAAACCGGACCTCAGCGGTGTGGCTGGACTGGGCCATTCGCGGCGATGACGACTCCACCTCATTATCGTGCGCTGAAGCGGCCAAGGCCACGACGATGGAGTATGCCTGCATCAGCAATCACAGCGACTGTGTCAACGCCACCAATGGGCCTGGTTACAACTGCAGGTGCTCTAGAGGCTACCAGGCACTAGTAGAAAAGGGGGCAATGGTCCAGGCCAGATCAGCCCATTAGTCCCGGTTCAATCCAGAACCGGGACCCATGGGGGCATTGGACCGGGTTCGTTAGCCCCGGGGGCCGGCCGGGCCACGTGGGCCATTGGTCCCGGTTCGTCTGGACCTTTTGGTCCCGGTTGGTGGGACGAACCGGGACCAATGTGCCTTGCTCCTGGCCCACCACCATTGGTCCCGGTTGGTGGACTGAACCAGGACCAAAGGCTGCCCTTTAGTCCCGGTTCGTGCCACGAACCGGGACCAATTAATTGCCTATATATACCCCTCGCCCGCGAGCAGAGCACTCCCACTGCTTTGTTTTTCCTGGCCGGCGAGGAGAGAGCTTTGTGGTGCTCTAGCTCACCTCCTATGCACACGAGGTGTTCGATGGAATACCCGAGCCATACTACTTAAGCTTTCTCCTCTCCAAGCTCGACCTCCAAGCTCCATTTTCCTCAATATTTGTCTAGGTTTAGCGGTCCGTCACGTCCCGTCCCTGTCTTCACCGCCGTCGATCGCCCGCGCCGATCTCGTCGCCGGCACCACCGTGGTGAGCCTCTTGTTCTTATCTTCTTTCTGAAAGGAATTTTTTTTTCTTACTTGTATGTTTATATAGATAGTTGTATAATTTTCTTACTTTTATTATTGCATCTTATATAGTGCGATGGTTTTGGTATCCGCCCCCGTCGGCCCTTGTCCTGTCTATGATTCGGATGTGGTATATATTATCTTTTCATAACTATTGGTTCATTTATTGTTTATGACAATTATGCCGACCAACGTGACATAGATTTTATTTATCTAGGAGGTTGTTGAATCGGAAATTCCAACCGACCCTATTGTCGAGAGGTTAAATTTAGTTGAAGAAGAAACAATTTCTTGAAGGAAAAAATAAGAAAAATTGAGGAGAAGAAGATGATATTGGAGTTGCATGTTGCGGATGTCGTCGATGATCACAAGATCAAGATGGATGCAATGCGCTTGAAGATTAGAAAGATTAGAAAATATGCCATTCATACCGAGGCTTGGTATCATTATGCCGTTGGATCAGTTGTTACATTGGTTGCGATTATGATCGCATTTGTTTTCGCATTGAAATGTTTTACATATTTTCAATGTATGGTTTAATTAATTTAGATGCTCTGCAGAGCTCTATGTTGTTAGATGAGAACTATGTATGTACTTTGGTTTTAATGTGATGATGAACTTTTATTAATTTGGTCACTTAATTATCTATTCATGATGTTCTGTAATGATTTTTGACACTTAATTATATATAATGCACGCAGATGAACCGGCAATGGATGTACGGTTCAAGACACACCTCCAAGTACATTAAGGGCGTGCATGATTTTCTCGAAGTGGCTGAGGCAAACAAGCAGAATGGTTTTATGTGTTGTCCATGCCCTATATGTGGGAATACGAAGTCTTACTCTGACCGGAAAATCCTTCACACCCACCTGCTTTACAAGGGTTTCATGCCACACTATAATGTTTGGACGAGGCACGGAGAAATAAGGGTTATGATGGAAGACGGCGAAGAAGAAGAGTACGATGACAACTATGTGCCCCCTGAATATGGTGATGCTACTGAACATCAAGAGGAACCAGACGATGTGCACAATGATGCTGCAACGGGCGAAGCTACTGAAGATCAAGAGGAACCAGACAATGTGCCCGATGATGATGATCTCCGCCGGGTCATTATCGATGCAAGGACGCAATGCGAAAGTCAAAAGGAGAAGCTGAAGTTCGATCACATGTTAGAGGACCAAAAAAAAGGGTTGTACCCCAATTGCAAAGATGACAACACAAAGCTCGGTACCGTACTGGAATTGCTGCAGTGGAAGGAAGAGAATGCTGTGTTGGGGAACGTAGCAGAAATTCAAAATTTTCTACGCATCACCAAGATCAATCTATGGAGAGACTAGCAACGAGGGGAAGGAGAGTGCATCTACATACCCTTGTAGATCGCTAAGCGGAAGGGTTCAAGTGAACGGGGTTGAAGGAGTCGTACTCGTCGTGATCCAAATCACCGGAGATCCTAGTGCCGAATGGACGGCACCTCCGCGTTCAACACACGTGCAGCCCGGTGACGTCTCCCATGCCTTGATCTAGCAAGGAGAGAGGGAGAGGTTGGGGAAGACTCCGTCCAGTAGCAGCACAACGGCGTGGTGGTGGTGGAGGAGCGTGGCAATCCTGCAGGGCTTCGCCAAGCACCGCGGGAGAGGAGGAGGACTTGGGAGAGAGGAAGGGCTGCGCCAGAACTTGGGTGCGGCTGCCCTCCCACCCCTTCACTATTTATAGGTGGGGGGGGGAGAGGGGGCCGGACCCCCTAGATCTCATCTAGGGTTGGGGGCGGCGGCCAAGGGGGGGGGGAGGAGTGCCTCCCAAGTCAAGTGGAGGCCCTCCCCCTTAGGGTTTCCCCTCTCCCATGCGCATGGGACTTGGGGGGGCTGGTGCCCCTGGCCCATTAAGGCCAGGGCGCCCCCTACAGCCCATGCTGATGTATTGGACGTGGTGGAAAAATTTCCGGACCTCCGGACCCCTTCGGAATCCTCCGGAACCTTCTGGAAGCTTCCCGGTACAATACCGGAAAAACCCGAACTTTTCCCGGAACCCGAACAACAACTTTCCATATATGAATCTTTACCTCCGGACCATTCCGGAACTCCTCTTGACGTCCGGGATCTCATCCGGGACTTCGAACAACATTCGGTAACCACATACAAACTTCCTTTATAATCCTAGCATCATCGAACCTTAAGTGTGTAGACCCTACGGGTTCAGGAACCATGCAGACATGACCGAGACGTTCTCCGGTCAATAACCAACAGTGGGATCTGGATACCCATGTTGGCTCCCACATGTTCCATGATGATCTCATCAGATGAACCACAATGTCAAGGAATCAATCAATCCCGTATACAATTCCCTTTGTCTAGCGGTATTGTACTTGCCCGAGATTCGATCGTTGGTATCCCGATACCTTGTTCAATCTCGTTACCGGCAAGTCTCTTTACTCGTTCCGTAACACATCATCCCGTGATCAACCCCTTGGTCACATTGTGCACATTATGATGATGTCCTACCGAGTGGGCCCAGAGATACCTCTCTGTTACACGGAGTGACAAATCCCAGTCTCGATTTGTGCCAACCCAACAGACACTTTCGGAGATACCCATAGTGCACATTTATAGCCACCCAGTTACGTTGTGATGTTTGGTACACCCAAAGCATTCCTACGGTATCCGGGAGTTGCACAATCTCATGGTCTAAGGAAATGATACCTGACATTAGAAAAGCTTTAGCATACGAACTACATGATCTTTGTGCTAGGGTTAGGATTGGGTCTTGTCCATCACATCATTCTCCTAATGATGTGATCCCGTTATCAACGACATCCAATGTCCATGGACAGGAAACCGTAACCATCTATTGATCAACGAGCTAGTCAACTAGAGGCTTACTAGGGACATGGTGTTGTGTATGTACCCACACATGTATCTGAGTTTCCTATCAATACAATTATAGCATGGATAATAAACTATTATCATGAACAAGGAAATATAATAATAACTAATATATTATTGCCTCTAGGGCATATTTCCAACAGTCTCCCACTTGCACTATAGTCAATAATCTAGTTCACATCGCCATGTGATTAACACTCACAGGTCACATCGCCATGTGACCAGCATCCAAAGAGTTTACTAGTGTCATTAAACTAGTTCACATCATCATGTGATTAAGACTCAATGAGTTCTGGGGTTTGATCATGTTTTGCTTGTGAGAGAGGTTTTAGTCAACGGGTCTGCAACATTCAGATCCGTATGTACTTCGCAAATCTCTAGGTCATATTGTAAATGCTGCTTCCACGCTCCACTTGGAGCTATTCCAAATGGTCGCTCCACTATATGTATCCGGTTTGCTACTCAGAGTCATTCGGATAGGTGTTAAAGCTTGCATCGACGCAACTCTTTACGTCGAACTCTTTATCACCTCCATAACCGAGAAACATATCCTTATTCCTCTAAGGATAATTTTGACCGCTATCTGGTGATCCACTCCTTGATCACCTTTGTACCCTCTTGCCAGGTATGTAGCAAGGCACACATCAGGTGCGGTACACAACATAGCATACTGTAGAGCCTACGTCTAAAGCATAGGGGACGACCCTCGTCCTTTCTCTCTTTTCTGCCGTGGTCGAGCTTTAACTCTTAACTTCATACCTTACAACTCAGGCAAGAACTCCTTCTTTGACTGATCCATCTTGAACACCTTCAAGATCATGTCAAGGTATGTGCTCATTTGAAAGTACCATTTAGCGTTTTTGATCTATCCTCATAGATCTTGATGCTCAATGTTCAAGTAGCTTAATCCAGGTTTTCACTTGAAAAACACTTTTCAAATAACCCTATATGCTTTCTAGAAAATTCTACATCATTTCTGATCAACAATATGTCAACAACATATACTCATCAGAAATTCTATAGTGCTCCCACTCACTTCTTTGGAAATACAAGTTTCTCATAAACTTTGTATAAACCCAAAATATTTGATCATCTTATCAAAGTGCATATTCCAACTCCGAGATGCTTACTCCAGTCCATGGAAGGATCCCTGGAGCTAGCATACCTTTTAGCATCATTAGGATCGACAAAACCTTTCTGATTGTATTGCATACAACCTTTCCTTACAAAAACTGGTAAGGAAACTAGTTTTGACATCCATCTGCCAGATTTCATAAATGCAGCTAATGCTAACATGATTCCGACGGACTTAAGCATCGCTACGGATGAGAAAATCTCATTGTAGTCAACTTCCTTGAACTTGTGAAAACTCTTCGCCACAAGTCGAGCTTCATAGACGGTGACATTACCGTCCACGTCCGTCTTCTTCTTAAAGATCCATTTATCTCAATGGCTTGCCGATCATCAGGCAAGTCCACCAAAGTCCATGCTTTGTTCTGATACATGGATCCTATCTCGAATTTCATGGCTTCTAACCATTTGTCGGAATTTGGGCCCACCATCGCTTCTCCATAGCTTGTAGGTTCATTGTTGTCTAGCAACATGACCTTCAAGACAGGATTACTGTACCACTCTGAAGTAGTACGCATCCTTGTCACCCTACGAGGTACGGTAGTGACTTGATCCAAAACTTCATGATCACTATCATAAGCTTCTACTTCAATTGGTGTAGGCGCCACAGGAACAACTTCCTGTGCCCTGCTACACACTTGTTGAAGTGACGGTTCAATAACCTCATCAAGTCTCCACCATCCTCCCACTCAATTCTCGAGACAAACCTTTCCTCGAGAAAGGACCCGATTCAAGAAACAATCCCTATTGCTTTCGGATCTGAATTAGGAGGTATACCCAACTGTTTTGGGTGTCCTATGAAGATGCATTTTATCCGCTTTGGGTTCAAGCACATCAACTTGAAACTTTTTCACATAAGCGTCACAGACCCAAACTTTTAAGAAACGACAACTTAGGTTTCTCCAAACTATAGTTCAAACGGTGTCGTCTCAACGGAATTATGTGGTGCCCTATTTTAAAGTGAATTCGGTTGTCTCTAATGCCTAACCCATGAACGATAGTGGTAATTCGATAAGAGACATCATGGTACGCACCATATCCAATAGGGTGCAACTATGATGTTCGGACACACCATCACACTATGGTGTTCCAGGCGGTATTTATTGTGAAACAATTTCCACAATGTCTTAATTGCGTGCCAAAGCTCGTAACTCAGATACTCATCTCTATGATCATATCATAGACATTTTATCCTCTTGTCACGATGATCTTCAACTTCACTCTGAAATTACTTGAACCATTCAATAATTCAGACTTGTGTTTCATCAAGTAAATATACTCAACATCTACTCAAATCATCCGTGAAGTAAGAACATAACGATATCCACTGCGTGCCTTAGCACTTATTGGACTGCACACATCAAAATGTATTACTTCCAACAAGTTGCTTTCTTGTTCCATTTTACTGAAAACGAGGCTTTCAGTCATCTTGCCCATGTGGTATGTGTCGTGGTCCTAAGTCTGACAGTAGAATGGGGGGTAGGTATGGAGAGGCAAGATCCTAGCTATGGAGTAGTTGTATACGCAAGGGATTTACGAGTTCAGGCCCTTCTCGGAGGAAGTAACAGCCCTACGTCTCGGAGCCCGGAGGCGGTCGACTGGATTATGTGCGTATGAGTTACAGGGGTGCGAACCCTTCTACCAGTGGTGGGGAGTGGCTTATATAGTGTTTGCCAGGACCCCAGCCAGCCCACGCAGTAGAGGGTTTAAAGTACATAAAGATAGGCGTTACTGGTAACGCCTTACATAAAGTGTCATCATGACTATAAAGACTACTTAATTACAGACCGTTTGGATGCAGAGTGGCTCTTGGTCTCTTGGTGGTCGAGTGAGTCTTCATCGTCTAGTGTCTTCGAGTCCATCGAGTGGAATCCCTCTTGGTCGACTGGAAGGTAGCTTCTTCTGAAGATGTCCTTGGGGAGGGTACTTTGGACAGGCCCATGACCCTACCCTAGGTACATGACTTCATCATTAGCCCCCGAATGGATCGAGGTTTGAGTGAGGGAGGAGTTGATAATCTTTCCGACCCGTTTTTGTGTTCCGAACACGGCTCATCTTGGATCAATAATCTTTTGTAATGGTGGCAGCAACTTTTCTTTCAGTCGCCTTGATCCATTCCTTTCTTCTGTTGAGTGAACTTTTGAACTTAGTGAACTTCCGAGCGACGGATCGCAGGAAATCTATCGTCTGACAGATTGATCTTCCGTAAGCGGATTTTGTGGGATCCAAATTTTGGGAAGCGCGTGAAGCGGGGCGGACCGCAGTACTCGGATGGGATAAGGCGTGGGCGCCTTGATTTTTGCGCCGCCTTTTTCGCCATGTATCACGCGTGCGCGACTGTTTCGGGATGTGACAGGACCGCCCGGGCTTACTTGTCAGCCACTCGGAAGCGTCCTTATATAAAGCGCCGGGCGAGGGTTTTTGAACAGTGCCTTCTCATTCTCCTCTCTGCCCTCTTCGCCTCCGCCCGCTGTGCCCGCTGTCGCCTCCGCCTATCCACTCCTCGCGTGCTTCGCCGGCGACAATGGTGAAGGAGAAGACGGCGGCCTTGGAGCGCGCGAAGAAGGCGACGACGACAGGGAAAGCGAAGGGAAGAGCGTCCAGTTGGGGCGGATCTTTGTCAAGGTCCCGCCTGCCGCAAGGTTGGTTCCAAGGGAATTGGATCCGCTCGACCATCACCGAGGCGGATCTCAATGACCCGGCCAACGAGGGTCTGATCTCCCACGGGTCAGCAAGGCTTCCGGGGACCGAGTGGCAACCGCAACCGCAGGAGAGTGAGTGCGTTCTCCTAGCCACTCATGTAGACCGTGGATTCTCTCTGCCGCCGAGTGTTTTCTTCTGAGGGTTTCTGAACTTCTTTGGGGCGCAAATCCACCATTTCACTCCCAATTCCATTGCCTATCTTGCTACTTGCGTGTCCATGTGCGAGAACTTCCTAGGTTGTCGACCACACTAGGGTCTGTTTAAGCACATATTCACCTGTCGCTCACAGACGGTGAAAAAGGCGAGTCCGGATGATGAGAGGACTAAGGTTATTCAGATGTGCGGGGGTCTTGGGATTCAGATGAGGAGTAAGAGTACTTTCCCGGCCATGACCCTTCCTGAGTCGGTCAGAGGGTGGTAGTCGACCTGGTTCTACTGCCAAGACGAGTCGACGCCGGGGCAGTCGACTCGTCTCCCTCCGTTTTCCATGGACCGAGTGGACAAACCCTCTTCTCTGAAGGTGCTTCCTGAGGAGAAAGCTCAGGTGAAAATGTTGATGGAGCGCGTAGTCCAGCTCGTTCGGGACGGAGTGACGGGTATGGATCTTCTGGAGGTCTTCCTTAGATGACGCATCCAACCGCTTCAGTACCGAGGCCATCCGATGTGGTTGTACTGTGGTACCGAAGACACCACTCGGGTCCATCCAGAAGCGGTCAACGACGCCACACTAGAGAGGTGGGTGGCCGCAATCACAGGGAATAAGGACAACCCTCGAGGGGCTAGGAGGATCCCACCACTCGACAATACCTACACACCGGACACAGTATGACCACTTATCTCCAATTGTAATCTTGCTTTATTCATTCTGCTTCACTGCGAATTGGTCGATTGACCTTTGTTTTGTTTTATTGTCTGACAGGCCACCATTGAGTTATACTCGATGCCCAATGGAGCGCAAACGCCGACTGGGGAGGAGGAAGGAAGTGGGGGAAAAAGCCCGGAGGAGTGGGATTTGGATGCTGATGACGATGATGAGGGTGATGACTCTGGTGAGGAGGAAGAGGAGGAGGAGGAGGAGGAAGTTGTACCTCCTCGCTCGGAAAGACGCTCGAAGCTTGTCCATGATCCCGCGGCCGAGCGTGGTAAGGGGGTCGCAACCGTCATGCAGTCGACCAAGCGCCCTCGGACTACTTCTCCGGTGCCGACTGAGAAAGCTCCGAAGCAATCTTGAGTGGCGCCGTCGAAGTCGGCGAAGGTCTTGCCGAAGATGAAGATGGTGATCCCCACTATCTCAGGGTAATGGTGTAACTTGAGTTTGCCTGTTCCACATGAACTTATTCTTGGTCGACTCATGAGCTAATCGACTGACTTCTGGAACTGCAGTGCTGCTACTTCTGATACCTTGGTCAGGGCTGAAGATCAGGAGATGGAGGATGCTGTTACTTCGAAACCTAGTATGACTCTTGTAGTTCCGTCTTCAGTCGATTGACTTCTTGTCTCTAATTTTGATTCTTTTTCTGCAGCTTCATCTAACATCGTTATCGACCTTCTCGACGACGACAACGAGGAACCACTGAGGCAGAGAAGGAACAAGAAAGCGTCTGCTGGCAAGGTGGCTCAGGACGTGCCAGCACCCGAGGCATTGGTCGTGGAGGGAGACAATGTCACTTGGCCTACCGTATCCTTTGCGGTGCCGTTGACGAGTGCTCGTCCTTCATCGTCGAGTGCTGCTCAACCCTCGCTTTTCTCAACCCACCACATCCCAGAAGACCAAGCTAGTGCTGCTAAAGAAGCAATACGCCAAGCGGGGGTCATGATGGAGCAAGTGAAGGCAATCCGAGAAGCCAGCCAGGCAGCCTATGACGCCAGTTCAGCTCTTCAGAGTAATGTTCAGGTCAGTCAGTCACTGCCTGTTCTGTTAGGATATGATATCTGAAAACCCTTCTTTCTGAAATTCCTAGAGTTTGTCCTACACCCACTGGGTGTGTCGATTGAAATTCCGGGTTAGTGGGGGCACGCTAAGTGCACCCACTGGGTGTAGTCCCCAAGGCTATGGTGGACTGCTAGCAGTCGACCATAGTCTTTATGTCTTAAGTTTTTTCCTTACTCGACTAGGTCGAATGGATTCATAGACCGGTGGGGACACGCTGAGTGCACCCACTGGGTGTAGTCCCCGAGACTGTGGTTGACTGCTGGCAGTCGACTATAGTCTGAAGAACACCTCCCCCTTTTTTTTGTTGGTCGACTGGTCGACTCTAACTGATAAAACTAGTGGGGGCACGCTGAGTGCACCCACTGGGTGTAGTCCCCGAGACTATGGTCGAATGTTTGTATTCGGCCGTAGTCTTAGAAACACTATGATTTTTTCCTTAGTCACTTGGAAGTGAATTGACTTTGACATCTGTCGATTGGTTCTTCGTAGAAATCCTGCGACCTTGCGGCTCATTATACTGAGTTGGAGAACAAACACATCCAGCTCGAGCTTGATCTGAAACTGGCCCAAGAGAACTTAACGAAGGCGAAGGAGGAAGCTAAAGGTATGTTTGGTGAGGCCCTCGACGACTACCTTTGCCTCTCGTTTGTTTCAGAGTCTGATCTCACTGTAACTTTGCAGACAAAGTGAGGGATGCCCTGAAGAAGAAAGACCTTGACTTGGCTGAGATGCAGAAAGCGGCTTTAGAGAAGACCAAGCTTGCAGATGAGAAGCTGGCTTCAGTTACCAAGATTGAAGAAGAAAACACCAATCTGAAAGCTGCTCTTGATGCTGCCAACAAGGAGGTCAGTCGACTGAAAAGTGATAAGATTTCCCTGAGTGACAAGGCCAGTGAGTTGGTGGGAAAGAAGAACGATCTGGAGGCTTATCTGGGTGGACTCGCCAAGAAGCTATTCCTCATGCTTGAAGGTAATCTTTTGTATCAAACAGACATTTTAACTGTGATCTTTCTATCCGACTGTTGTCTTGACTCGGTGGTTGCGCTTGCAGAATTTTGCCAGAACTTTGAAGAGGAGACTGGTTGACTGGAAATAAATCTGGATCCCATCAACTCTCCCGTGAAAGATGAAGTCGCTATGAACGTGCTCCAGCTTGAATCTCGCGTTGCTGCTGTCGTCGACTATCTCGCAAGGCTGAAGGTCGCAACTTCTCGCATCGACACAACACTCTGGCCAAGAGAGACGCTCCAGAACGACCTCGAGTCTCTGATGACTCGAGTGAACGAGGTCCCAAGTCGAGTGGAGGAGTGGAAGAAGTCTTCTGCCAGGTGTGGCGCGGATGTTGCTCTATCTCTGGCCCGCGTTCACTGCAAGGATGCACGAGAGGACAAGCTGGCGGCCCTTAGGGTGGCTAACACCAAGAAGCACGATTTCCGATCTTCCATGGAGACCTTCATCGCCGCTGCCACTCGGATTGCAGATGGAATCGACCTGGATGAGTTTGTTGCACCTTCCAGTCCTCCACAGGAGGGGTAAAAAACTTCTGAGCTTGATACTTTAAATTTGCCTCGGTATGCCGAGTGAGTTTTGTAACCGACAAACCTTAACATGCTTAGCGCCTGAGCACTTTCGGTTCCGTTAGGTGTTATCCGAACTTGGATTCGACATTGAATATGTTTGCATTTGGTTTGAGGTGTCTTTTGCAGGCTAAAGCGAGGCGCTCATTACAATCGACTTGTTCCCCAATATACTTAGGCGAGCACTGGGCTGCAGCTAAGCCCCCGAGTGGGAGGTCTGCTCTCCACTCGGTAGGATTTTCAAAAACTTAGGCAAGCACTGGGCTGCAGCTAAGCCTCCGAGTGGGAGGTTTGCTCTCCACTCGGTAGGATTTTCAAAAACTTAGGCGAGCACTGGGCTGCAGCTAAGCCTCCGAGTGGGAGGTTTGCTCTCCACTCGGTAGGATTTTCAAAAACTTAGGCGAGCACTGGGCTGCAGCTAAGCCCTCGAGTGGGAGATTTGC
>NC_041381.1:71444178-71462166 GCF_002162155.2 Triticum dicoccoides
CCCCGAGTGGGAGGTTTGCTCTCCACTCGGTAGGATTTTCAAAAACTTAGGCGAGCACTGGGCTGCAGCTAAGCCCCCGAGTGGGAGGTTTGCTCTCCACTCGGTAGGATTTTCAAAAACTTAGGCGAGCACTGGGCTGCAGCTAAGCCCCCAAGTGGGAGGTTTGCTCTCCACTCGGTAGGATTTTCAAAAACTTAGGCGAGCACTGGGCTGCAGCTAAGCCCCCGAGTGGGAGGTTTGCTCTTCACTCGGTAGGATTTTCAAGGCGTACCTCTGGAAAAGGAGGTAGCAGTCGACCTGCACCTCGTCCTCCTTGTGGAGCGCACGTTGTATTTGTGGCGTAGCTTGGAAGGAGAGGGTAGCAGTCGACCTGTGTCTCGTCCTCCTTGCAGAGCGCACGTTGTATTTGTGGCGTAGCTCGGAAGGAGAGGGTAGCAGTCGACCTGCACCTCGTCTTCCTCGCAGAGCGCACGTTGTATTTGAACTTAGGTGAGCACAATGCTGCAGCTAAGCCTCCGAATGGAAGGCTGGCTTACCACTCGGTAGGATTTTGTTTAACTTAGGCGCGTACTTGGATTGCAGCTAAGCCTCCGAGTGGAAGGCTGGCTTACCACTCGGTAGGATTTTGTTTAACTTAGGCGAGTACTTGGAATGCAGCTAAGCCTCCGAGTGGAAGGCTGGCTTACCACTCGGTAGGATTTTGTTTAACTTAGGCGAAACGGATTTCGCAGCTAAGCCTCTCCACTCGGTAGGATTTTCAAAAAACTTAGGCGAGTACTTGGGCTGCAGCTAAGCCTCTGAGTGGAAGGCTAGCTTACCACTCGGTAGGATTTTGTTTAACTTAGGCGAAACGGATTTCGCAGCTAAGCCTTCGAGTGGGAGGGTGGCTCACCACTCGGTTAGGATTTTTTACAGACTTAGGCGAATCAGATTCGCAGCCAAGCCACCCACTGGGGGATTGCTTTATGTGGACAAAAGTAATAACAATTACTGGGAAAATTATAAAGCTCTTGTCTTTGATAAATAAACTACAAAAGTACTTCTATTACAACTCATCTGAGTGAATACTTAAGTGTAAAAGGGGCGGAGAAGCTCCGCGTTCCAAGCTCGGGGCTCGTCGATCTGATGCTCGACATTGTAAAGACGGTATGCTCCATTGTAGAGAACCTTGGTGACGATGAAGGGACCTTCCCAAGAAGGAGCAAGCTTGTGTGGTTTCTGCTGATCCACTCGGAGAACCAAATCTCCTTCCTGGAAGGCTCGACTCTTCACGTTTTTGGCGTGGAAGCGACACAAGTCTTGTTGATAAATGGTCGATCGGATCAGAGCCATCTCCCTTTCTTCCTCTAAAAGGTCGACTGCATCCTGCCGTGCTTGTTCTGCTTCAGCTTCGGTGTAGAGCTCGACCCGAGGAGCATTGTGGAGAAGGTCACTCGGCAAGACTGCTTCAGCTCCGTAGACCAAGAAAAACGGAGTTCTTCCAGTCGACCGGTTGGGCGTGGTCCTTAACCCCCAAAGCACTGAGGGAAGTTCGTCGACCCATGCTCCAGCCGCATGCTTGAGATCACGCATCAAACGGGGTTTCAACCCTTTGAGAATCAAGCCGTTGGCTCGTTCTGCCTGTCCATTCGACTGTGGATGGGTGACTGAAGCATAGTCGACTCGTGTGCCTTGAGACGTGCAGAAAGCTCTGAAATCTTCGGAATCGAAGTTTGACCCGTTGTCAGTGATGATGTTGTGCGGGACTCCATATCTGAATATCAATTCTCTGATAAAGCTGACAGCAGTACCGGCATCGAGGTTCTTGATGGGTTTGGCCTCAATCCACTTGGTGAACTTGTCAACTGCTACCAGCACATGGGTGAAACCGCTTCTGCCTGTTCTCAAAGGGCCGACCATATCCAACCCCCATACTGCAAAGGGCCAAACGAGTGGTATGGTCTTTAAGGCTGAGGCGGGCTTGTGTGACATATTGGAGTAAAATTGACATCCCTCACACTTGTCAACTATCTCCTTTGCCATTTCATTCGCTCTTGGCCAATAAAATCCGGCTCGGTATGCTTTGGCCACAATGGTCCGGGAAGACGCATGATGGCCACAGGTCCCCGAGTAGATGTCATCAAGGATTATTCGACCTTCTTCCGGCATTATGCATTTCTAACCAACTCCAGTCACGCTTTCTCTGTACAGCTGCCCCCTTATCACAGTAAAGGCTTTAGATCGGCGAACGATCTGTCGAGCCTCTTCTTCGTCCTCCAGGAGCTCTTTCCTCAAGATATACGCGATATACGGCACTGTCCAATTGGGAGTGATCACTAAAGCTTCCATGATCAGGTCGACCACTGCTGGAACTTCAACCTTAGTCGGATCCGTAACACTCTTAGGTTGCGGAGCTTCGTCGGTTAAAGGATCTTCTATGACTGATGGAGTATGGATATGCTCCAAGAACACATCACTGGGGATGGCTTCTCTCTTGGATCCTATCTTCGCCAAATCATCAGCCGCTTGATTTTTCAGTTGGGGTATATGGTGGAGCTCTAACCCTTCGAATTTCTTTTTGAGCTTCCTCACTGCATGGCAGTATCTAGTCATGGCTGGGCTTCTAACGTCCCACTCCTTCATCACCTGATTGACCACCAAATCTGAGTCGCCATAAACCATAAGGCGATGGACGCCGAGTGAAATGGCCATGCGCAACCCATACAAAAGTGTTTCATATTCTGCTTCATTGTTGGAGGAATCAAAGTGGATCTGGAGCACATATCTGAGCTTATCTCCTTGGGGGGAAACCAAAACTACCCCAGCACCAGAACCATTTAACATCTTAGAGCCATCAAAGAACATGGTCCAATGCTCCGAGTGAACTTGAGTCGGCTGCTGTTGTTCAATCCACTCGGCAAGGAAATCTGCTATAGCCTGGGACTTAATGGCTTTCTTTGCCTCAAATTTGATATCAAGGGGAAGGAGTTCAATCGCCCATTTAGCCACTCGACCAGTTGCATCTCTGTTGTGCAGAATCTCTGACAATGGTGCGTTGCTAACGACTGTAATGTCATGATCAGAGAAATAATGAGCAACCTTCTTCATGGTCATGTAGATCCCATATACGAGCTTCTGATAATGAGGATATCTTGGCTTCGATGGAGTCAAAACTTCAGAGAGATAATACACTGGGCGCTGAACTTTGAAGGTTTTACCTTCCTCTTCCCGCTCGACCGTAAGTACTGTACTGACGACCTGTCCTGTGGCTGCAATGTAAAGCACAGAGGTTCTTTGCTGATTGGAGCAGCAAGCACCGGCTGGGTGGAGAGCAGAGCTTTTAGCTCAGCAAACGCTGCATCAGCTTCTGGAGTCCACTCGAACTTGTCTGCCTTCTTCATCAGTCGGTAAAGAGGCAACGCCTTTTCACCGAGGCGAGAGATGAATCGACTTAACGCGGCCAAGCATCCAGTAAGCTTCTGGACATCATGCACACGCACAGGGCGTTTCATTCGGAGTATGGTGCCAACTTTTTCTGGGTTAGCATCGATTCCTCGTTCTGAAACAAGAAAACCGAGTAACTTTCCGCCAGGTACTCCGAATGTGCACTTTGATGGATTAAGCTTGATATCATATCTCCTGAGATTGGCAAATGTTTCAGCTAGGTCAGTCAACAGGTCGGAACCCTTTCGTGACTTGACCATGATATCATCCATGTACGCTTCCACATTCCGACTGATTTGAGTCAGTAAACACTTTTGAATCATTCTCATGAACGTGGCTCCGGCATTCTTGAGACCGAATGGCATGGTGATATAGCAGAAGCACCCAGATGGAGTGATGAAAGCTGTTTTGATTTTGTTAGGTCCATACAGACGGATCTGATGGTACCCGGAATAGGCGTCTAAAAAAGACAATCTCTCGCATCCCGCAGTCGAGTCGACAATTTGGTCGATGCGAGGGAGAGAAAAATGATCTTTTGGGCAGGCCCGATTGATATGTTTGAAATCAATGCACATGCGAAGTGAGTTGTCCTTCTTGGGAACCATGACGACATTGGCGAGCCACTCAGAGTGGTATATCTCTCGGATAAACTCTGCTGCAAGGAGTCGAGCCACCTCCTCGCCAATGGCTTTTTTCTTCTGAACGGCGGACCGTCGAAGATGTTCTTTAACAGGTTTTGCTTTTGAGTCGACTCTAAGGCGATGCTCAGCCAGCCCCCTGGGAACACCCGACATGTCAGCTGGCTTCCATGCAAAGATGTCCCAGTTCTCACGGAGGAACTGGATGAGCGCTTCTTCCTATTTAGAGTCGAGTGTTGTGGAAATATGGGTCGGAGCTGCGTTGGAGTCAGTCGGGTGGATATGAACTGGCTTCGTCTCCCCATACGACTGGAATGCTGACTCTGTGGCGGGCTTCTTGGCCCGCAACAAATCACTTGGATTTGCATTTTTCTTGTATCCTTCCAGCTCTACCACTGTTATCTAGGCATCCGCAATCTTCGAGCCTTTCTGGAAACACTCTTCTGCCTTCTTCCGGCTGCCAGTGATAGTGATCATGCCTTTGGGGCCAGGCATCTTTAATTTGAGGTACACATAACATGGTCGAGCCATGAAGCGGGCATAGGCTGGTCTTCCCAAAATAGCGTGGTAAGCGCTCTGGAAATCCACGACTTCAAATGTCAGCTTCTCTTTGCGGAAATGCTTCGAGTCGCTGAACACTACATCCAGAGCTATTTGGCCGAGTGACTCAGCCTTCTTTCCAGGAATGACTCCGTGAAAACTCATGTTGCTGGAGCTGAGCCTGGACATCGGAATGCCCATTCCCTTGAGCGTCTCTGCATACAGTATATTCAACCCACTGCCGCCATCCATCAATACCTTCATCAGTCGAGTGCCTTCGACGACTGGGTCGACCACCAGCGCTTGCCTCCCAGGGGTAGGAATGTGAGTAGGGTGATTGGACTGGTCGAACGTAATGGGAGTTTGCGACCATTTCAGATAGCTTGGTGTCGCCGGGTCGACCATATTTATCTCACGGTTAATCACTTTCAGTCGACTTTTGCTCTCTACATCAGCAAAAATCATCAGGGTGGAATTGACATGAGGGTACCCTCCATCACTGTCCTCCTTGTCCTCGGCCTTGTCCGACTCCTTCTCTTTGTCCTTGGGCTGTTTTCCTTGAAACTGTTGGATTAAGAGCCGGCACTGGCGAGTGGTATGTTTCGGGTAGATGAAGTTACCCTCTTCGACTTTCTTCGTGTGGATGTGACACGGTAGATCCATCACGTCATTTCCTTCTTTATCCTTTACCTTCTTGGGGTTCCAAGATCCTTTGGGCTTCCCTTTGAATTTGCCCTGAGTCACGGCCAGAGCCTCTCCAGGAGCAGCTGGCTCGGCCTTCCGCTTCTGCTTCCGACTGGAGTTTCCTTTTTCCGATTGACTCGGCTTATACTTGCCACTCCGGAGCCTGTCCTCTTCTTCACCGTTAGCGTATTTGGTGGCAATCTCCATCATTCGACTCAGGGTCATATCTCCGGTTCGACCAAACTTCAGGCTCAACTCTCTGCTCTTGACACCATCCTTGAAGGCGCAGACCGCTTGATGGTCCGACACATTCTCCACGGTATGATGCAAAGTGATCCATCTCTGGATGTAATCTCTCAATGTTTCACTCGACTTTTGTACGCAGACTTGCAGCTCAATCAATCCGGCCGGTCGCTTGCAAGTTCCCTCGAACATCCTGACGAACACTCGAGAAAGATCTTCCCAAGTGTAAATGCTGCTAGGAGCTAACTGATTCAACCATGCCCTGGCCGAACCCTCTAGCATGAGTGGCAAATGCTTCATGGCCACCTCATCATTACCGCCACCAATCTGTACTGCCACTCGGTAGTCTTCAAGCCAAGTTTCAGGCTTGGACTCTCCGGTGAACTTACTTACCCCAGTCGCCAACCTGAAGTTGGGGGGTATCACTGCGGCTCTGATGGATCTGCTAAAGCATTCTGGACCTGAAACATGGACTCGGCTTCTAGTGGGCACATCTCTATCATGGCCACCTCTATGAGCTCTGTTCCGATTGACCATACCTTGCACGATGATGGATCTTGCATCAAAGCCTGGTTCTCTGGGGTCGACTAGAGCTCTCCGCCCAACGTTGAGCTGGCGCCTGTCATCTTGCTGCCGATGGGCGTTAGACCCACCTCTCGGGGGAGGAGTGGGCACTCGATGCCTATCATCATGATCAAATCGGTCATCATAGTGGTCCCGCCGGCCTTCACGTCCCACGCGCCTCGGAGGCGACCTTGGGCTATGAGCCGACTGAACAGTATTCGCAGCGACGGATTGACTGTGAATCCTGTTGCGCGACTATGACACAACTGAATTCTGATCTCCCGCTGCTCGGAGCAAATCCCTGATCTGCATCAAGCCTCTTCCAGCCTCCGACTGAGAGGGCTGAATTGACTCCGCTATACGGGCTACAACTGCTAAATTCTGAATCGGGGTTCGATATACCTGAGTCGGCTGCGGAAAGAGCTGTCATCGACTGGAGTCGGGTACTCGTTGCCGCGCACACTCGTCGAGTGCTCGCTGGAGGTTCTCTAGTCGAGTGTGTTCAGCCAAGTTGGCCAAACGCGCCTCTTCCAAGGCACGAGCCTCGGGAGTTTCCCCTGCGATAGGAGTATGCAGGGCATCCATGTTCCGACGACGAAGATCTTCTCTTTGCTGAGAAGTGAGTGGCTCGGGTTGATATTCCTCATGGGCCTGGGCGGGGTCGCCTCCATCGTCCATCCCGTCGATGCGGGGGAAGCCGGGAGGGCTACGAGGCCCATTGACCATCAGGACCTCCGCCGCTGGATCGCTGCTGTCGCACTCGGATGCAGTCTCTACGGAGCCAGTCGACAGATCGAACATGCCGTAGAGAGATTCGTCGGGCTCAATTGCCGCGACTTGGGTGGTGGCCGATTGGCAAGCCACTGCGTGTCTCACCCACCGCTGAAGCCTCGACCGATCGGAGCGCTTGCGCTGGTGGGAGACGGGGAGGGAGGACGGCACAGGAGTCGACCGCTATGGGGTCGACGGCTGCCGCAGCAGGACGCCGCGGACACACACCCGAAAATGCGTGGCACCGCGGACGGGGAGCGCGTCGATGTCGAGTGGTGCCTCCTGGAGCCAAGCGGAGTCATCGGCGATGAAAGCGAGCGCACCGAGACGGATCTCGCGGCCCTCGATCAGACCTTCGCCAGAAACCATGATGAAGGCGATCGGACGAATTGCAACTTCTCCAAAAAGTCGCTAAGACACCTGCCCCACGGTGGGCGCCAACTGTCGTGGTCCTAAGTCTGAAAGTAGAATGGGGGGTAGGTATGGAGAGGCAAGATCCTGGCTATGGAGTAGTTGTATACGCAAGGGATTTACGAGTTCAGGCCCTTCTCGAAGGAAGTAACAGCCCTACGTCTTGGAGCCCGGAGGCGGTCGACTGGATTATGTGCGTATGAGTTACAGGGGTGCGAACCCTTCTACAAGTGGTGGGGGGTGGCTTATATAGTGTTTGCCAGGACCCTAGCCAGCCCATGCAGTAGAGGGTTTAAAGTACATAAAGATAGGCGTTACTGGTAACGCCTTACATAAAGTGTCATCATGACTATAAAGACTACTTAATTACAGACCGTTTGGATGCAGAGTGGCTCTTGGTCTCTTGGTGGTCGAGTGAGTCTTCATCGTCGAGTGTCTTCGAATCCGTCGACTGGAATCCCTCTTGGTCGACTGGAAGGTAGCTTCTTCTGAAGATGTCCTTGGGGAGGGTACTTTGGACAGGCCCGTGACCCTACCCTAGGTACATGACTTCATCAGTATGATTTGCATGTCTCAAGTGATTCAAAATCAAGTGAGTCCAAAATGATCCATCTGCATGGAGTTTCTTCATGCGTACGTACCAATAGACATGGTTTGCATGTCTCAAACTTTTCAAAAAATGAGTGAGTCCAAATATCCATCAACATGGAGCTTCTTCATGCGTTTTATGACTTACATGGCAGTGCCACAAGTAGGTGGTACTATCATTACTATCTTGTATCTTTTGGCATGAACATGTGTATCACTACGATCGAGATTCAATAAACCATTCATTTTAGGTGCATGACCTTTGAAGGTATTATTCAAATAAACAGAGTAACTATTATTCTCCTTAAATGAATAACCGTATTGCGATAGACATAATCCAATCATGTCTATGCTCAACGCGAACACCAAATAACAATTATTTAGGTTTAATACCAATCTCGATGGTAGAGGGAGCGTGCGATGCTTGATCATATCAACCTTGGAAACACTTCCAACACATATCGTCAGCTCACCTTTAGCTAGTCTCCGTTTATTCCGTAGCTTTTACTTCGAGTTACTAACACTTAGCAACCGAACCGGTATCTAATACCCTGGTGCTACTAGGAGTACTAGTAAAGTACACATTAACTTAATGTATATCCAATATACTTCTATCGACCTTGCCAGCCTTCTCATCTACCAAGTATCTAGGGTAATTCTGCTCCAGTGGCTGTTCCCCTTATTACAGAAGCACCTAGTCTCGGGTTTGGGTTCAACCTTGGGTTTCTTCATTAGAGCAGCAGCTGATTTGCTGTTTCATGAAGATCCCTTCTTGCCTTGCCCTTCTTGAAACTAGTGGTTTCACCAACCATCAACAATTGATGCTCCTTCTTGATTCCTACTTTCGCGGTGTCAAACATCGCGAATATCTCAAGGATCATCATATCTATCCCTGATTTGTTATAGTTCATCACGAAGCTCTAGCAGCTTGGTGGCAATGACTTTGGAGAAACATCACTATCTCTGGAAGATCAACTCCCACTCGATTCAAGTGATTTGTTGCACTCAGACAATCTGAGCACAAGCTCAACGATTGAGCTTTTCTCCCTTAGTTTGCAGGCTAAGAAAATCATCGGAGGTCTTATACCTCTTGACGTGGGCACGAGCCTGAAATCCCAATTTCAGCCCTTGAAACATCTCATATGTTCCGTGACGTTTCAAAATCGTCTTTGGTGCCTCAACTCTAAACCGTTTAACCGAACTATCACGTAGTTATCAAAAACGTGTATGTCAAATGTTCGCAACATCCACAGATGACGTTCGAGGTTCAGCACACCGAGCTGTGCATTAAGGACATAAGCCTTCTACGAAGCAACGAGGACAATCCTCAGTTTACGGAACCAGTCCGCATAATTTCTACTATCAACTTTCAACTAAATTTTCTCTAGGAACATATCTAAAACAGTAGAACTAAAGCGCGAGCTACGACACAATTTGCAAGAATCTTTTGACTATGTTCAGGATAATTAAGTTCATCTTATGAACTCCCACTCAGATAGACATCCCTCTAGTCATCTAAGTGATTACATGATCCGAGTCAACTAGGCCGTGTCCGATCATCACGTGAGACGGACTAGTCATCATCGGTGAACATCTTCATGTTGATCGTATCTACCATACGACTCATGCTCGACCTTTCGGTCTCTTGTGTTCCGAGGCCATGTCTGTACATGCTAGGCTCGTCAAGTCAACCTAAGTGTTTCGCGTGTGTAAATCTGGCTTACACCCGTTGTATGTGAATGTTAGAATCTATCACACCCGATCATCACGTGGTGCTTCGAAACGACGAACTTTCGCAATGGTGCACAATTAGGGGGAACACTTTCTTGAAATTTTAATGAGGGATCATCTTATTTACTACCGTCTTTCTAAGCAAATAAGATGCATAAACATGATAAACATCACATGCAATCAAAAAGTGACATGATATGGCCAATATCATTTTGCTCCTTTTGATCTCCATCTTCGGGGCTCCATGATCATCATCGTCACCGGCATGACACCATGATCTCCATCATCATGATCTCCATCATCGTGTCTCCATGAAGTTGTCTCACCAACTTATTACTTCTTCTACTATGGCTACCGGTTAGCAATAACGTAAAGTAATTACATGGCGTTGTTCAATGACACGCAGGTCATACAATAAATAAAGACAATTCCTATGGCTCCTGTCGGTTGTCATACTCATCGACATGCAAGTCGTGATTCCTATTACAAGAACATGATCAATCTCATACATCACATATCATTCATCACATTCTTCTTGGCCATATCACATCATATAGTATACCCTGCAAAAACAAGTTAGACGTCCTCTAATTGTTGTTTGCATGTTTTACGTGGCTGCTATGGGTTTCTAGCAAGAACATTTCTTACCTACGCAAAAACCACAACGTGATATGTCAATTGCTATTTACCCTTCATAAGGACCCTTTTCATCGAATCCGATCCGACTAAAGTGGAAGAGACTGGCACCCGCTAGCCACCTTATGCAACAAGTGCATGTCAGTCGGTGGAACCTGTCTCACGTAAGAGTACGTGTAAGGTCGGTCCGGGCCGATTCATCCCACAATGCCGCCGAATCAAGATAAGACTAGTAACGGTAAGCATATTGAACAAAATCAACGCCCACAACTACTTTGTGTTCTACTCGTGCATAGAATCTACGCAATAGACCTAGCTCATGATGCCACTGTTGGGGAACGTAGCAGAAATTCAAAATTTTCTACGCATCACCAAGATCAATCTATGGAGAGACTAGCAACGAGGGGAAGGAGAGTGCATCTACATACCCTTGTAGATCGCTAAGCGGAAGCATTGAAGTGAACGGGGTTGAAGGAGTCGTACTCGTCGTGATCCAAATCACCGGAGATCCTGTTGGGGAACGTAGTAATTTCAAAAAATTTCCTACGTACACGCAAGATCATGGTGATGGCATAGCAACGAGAGGAGAGAGTGTTGTCCACGTACCCTCGTAGACCGTAAGCGGAAGCGTTATGACAACGCGGTTGATGTAGTCGTACGTCTTTACGATCCGACCGATCCAAGTACCAAACGTACGGCACCTTCGAGTTCAGCACACATTCAGCTCGATGACGATCCCCGGGCTTCGATCCAGCAAAGCTTCGGGGATGAGTTCTGTCAGCACGACGGCGTGGTGACGATGATGATGCTCTACCGGCGCAGGGCTTCGCCTAAACTCCGTGACGATATGACCGAGGTGGAATATGGTGGAGGGGGGCACCTCACACGGCTAAGGAACGATCCGTAGATCAACTTGTGTGTCATGGGGTGCCCCCCTGCCCTCGTATATAAAGGAGCAAGGGGGGGAGGTGGCCGACCCTAGGAGGGGGCGCGCCAAGTGTGGAGGCCTACTAGGACTCCCTAGTCCTAGTAGGATTCCACCTCCCTTGTTGGAGTAGGAGAAGGGGAAAGAGGGGGAGAGGAAGAAGGAAAGGGGGGCTGCGCCCCTTGTCCAATTCGGACCAGAGGGGGGGCGCAGGCCTCCTTCCTTTTGGCCTCTCTCCACTATTCCCGTATGGCCCAATAAGGACCATATACTCCCCGGCGAATTCCCGTAACTCTCCGGTACTCCGAAAAATACTCGAATCACTCGGAACCTTTCCGAACTCCGAATATAGTCGTCTAATATATCGATCTTTACGTCTCGACCATTTCGAGACTCCTCATCATGTCCCCGATCTCATCCGGGACTCCGAACTCCTTCAGTACATCAAAACTCATAAACTCATAATATAACTGTCATCGAAACCTTAAGCGTGCGGACCCTACGGGTTCGAGAACTATGTAGACATGACCTAGAACTATTCTTGGTCAATAACCAATAGCGGAACCTGGATGCCCATATTGGCTCCTACATATTCTACGAAGATCTTTATCGGTCAAACCGCATAACAACATACTTTGTTCCCTTTGTCATCGGTATGTTACTTGCCCGAGAATTGATCGTCGGTATCCAATACCTAGTTCAATCTCGTTACCGGCAAGTCTCTTTACTCGTTATGTAATGCATCATCCCGTAACCAACTCATTGGTCACATTCCTTGCAAGGCTTATAGTGATGTGCATTACCGAGAGGGCCCAGAGATACCTCTCCGACAATCGGAGTGACAAAACCTAATCTCGAAATACGCCAACTCAACATGTACCTTCGGAGACACCTGTAGTACTCCTTTATAATCACCCAGTTACGTTGTGACATTTGGTAGTACCCAAAGTGTTCCTCCGGTAAACGGGAGTTGCATAATCTCATAGTTACAGGAACATGTATAAGTCATGAAGAAAGCAGTAGCAACATACTAAACGATCAAGTGCTAGGCTAACGGAATGGGTCATGTCAATCACATTATTCTCCTAATGATGCGATCCCATTAATCAAATGACAACACATGTCTATGGTTAGGAAACATAACCATCTTTGATTAATGAGCTAGTCAAGTAGAGGCATACTAGTGACTATATGTTTGTCTATGTATTCACACATGTATCATGTTTCCGGTTAATACAATTCTAGCATGAATAATAAACATTTATCATGAAATAAGGAAATAAATAATAACTTTATTATTGCCTCTAGGGCATATTTCCTTCAGATCTTAGTGCCGAACGGACGGCACCTCCGCGTTCAACACACGTGCAGCCCGGTGACATCTCCCATGCCTTGATCCAGCAAGGAGAGAGGGAGAGGTTGGGAAGACTCCGTCCAGCAGCAGCACAACGGCGTGGTGGTGGTGGAGGAGCGTGGCAATCCTACAGGGCTTCGCCAAGCACCGCGGGAGAGGAGGAGGACTTGGGAGAGAGGAAGGGCTGCGCCAGAACTTGGGTGCGGCTGCCCTCCCACCCCTTCACTATTTATAGGTGGGGGGGGAGAGGGGGCCGGCCCCCCTAGATCTCATCTAGGGTTGGGGGCAGCGGCCAAGGGGGGGAGGAGTGCCTCCCAAGTCAAGTGGAGGCGCTCCCCCTTAGGGTTTCCCCTCTCCCATGCGCATGGGCCTTGGGGGGGCTGGTGCCCCTGGCCCATTAAGGCTAGGGCGCCCCCTACATCCCATGCTACTGTATTGGACGTGGTGGAACAATTTCCGGACCTCCGGACCCCTCCGGAATCCTACGGAACCTTTTGGAAGCTTCCCGGTACAATACCGGAAAAACCTGAACTTTTCCCGGAACCCGAACAACAACTTTCCATATATGAATCTTTACCTCCGGACCATTCCGAAACTCCTCGTGACGTCCGGGATCTCATCCGGGACTCCGAACAACATTCAGTAACCACATACAAACTTCCTTTATAACCCTAGCGTCATCCAACCTTAAGTGTGTAGACCCTACGGGTTCGGGAACCATGCAGACATGACCGAGACGTTCTCCGGTCAATAACCAACAGCGGGATCTGGATATCCATGTTGGCTCCCACATGTTCCACGATGATCTCATCGGATGAACCACGATGTCAAGGACTCAATCAATCCCGTATACAATTCCCTTTGTCTAGCGGTATTGTACTTTCCCGAGATTCGATCGTCGGTATCCCGATACCTTGTTCAATCTCGTTACCAGCAAGTCTCTTTACTCGTTCCGTAACACATCATCCCGTGATCAACCCCTTGGTCACATTGTGCACATTATGATGATGTCCTACCGAGTGGGCCCAGAGATACCTCTCTGTTACACGGAGTGACAAATCCCAGTCTCGATTCGTGCCAACCCAACAGACACTTTTGAAGATACCCTAGTGCACCTTTATAGCCACCCAGTTACGTTGTGACGTTTTGTACACCCAAAGCATTCCTACGGTATCCGGGAGTTGCACAATCTCATGGTCTAAGGAAATGATACTTGACATTAGAAAAGTTTTAGCATACGAACTACATGATCTTTGTGCTAGGGTTAGGATTGGGTCTTGTCCATCACATCATTCTCCTAATGATGTGATCCCGTTATCAACGACATCCAATGTCCATGGTCAGGAAACCGTAACCATCTATTGATCAATGAGCTAGTCAACTAGAGGCTTACTAGGGACATGGTGTTGTCTATGTACCCACACATGTATCTGAGTTTCCTATCAATACAATTATAGCATGGATAATAAATGATTATCATGAACAAGGAAATATAATAATAACTAATTTCTTATTGCCTCTGGGGCATATTTACAACATGCTGTGCCTGACAAAGGATTTGAGAAGCTATTGAAAATATTGAAGAAGAAGCTTCCAAAGGATAACGAATTGCCCGACAGTACATACGCCGCAAAGAAGGTCGTATGCCCTCTAGGATTGGAGGTGCAGAAGATACATGCATGCCCTAATGACTGCATCCTCTACCACGGTGCGTACAAGGATCTGAACGCATGCCTGGTATGCAGTGCATTACGGTATAAGATCAGACGAGATGACCCTGGTGATGTTGACGGCGAGCCCCCCCAGGAAGAGGGTTACTGCGAAGGTGATGTGGTATGCTCCTATAATACCACGGTTGAAACGTCTGTTCAGAAACGGAGAGCATGCCAAGTTGATGCGATGGCACAGTGAGGACCGTAAGAAAGACGGGAAGTTGAGAGCACCCGCCGACGGGTCGCAGTGGAGAAAAATCGAGAGAAAGTACTGGGATGAGTTTGCAAGTGACCCAAGGAACGTATGGTTTGCTTTAAGCGCGGATGGCATTAATCCTTTCGAGGAGCAGAGCAGCAATCACAGCACCTGGCCCGTGACTCTATGTATGTATAACCTTCATCCTTGGATGTGCATGAAGCGGAAGTTCATTATAATGCCAGTTCTCATCCAAGGCCCTAAGCAACCCGGCAACGACATTGATGTGTACCTAAGGCCATTAGTTGAAGAACTTTTACCGCTGTGGAATGGAAACGGTGTACGTACGTGGGATGAGCACAAACAGGAGGAATTTGACCTAAAGGCGTTGCTGTTCGTGACCATCAACGATTGGCCCGCTCTCAGTAACCTTTCAGGACAGACAAACAAGGGATACCACGCATGCACGCACTGTTTACTTGACACCGATAGTATATACCTGGGAAGCTGCAGGAAGAATGTGTACCTGGGCCATCGTCGATTTCTTCCGACCAACCATCAATGTCGAAAGAAAGGCAAGCATTTGAAAGGCGAGGCAGATCACCGGAAGAAGCCCGCCATGCGTACCAGTGATCACGTACTTGCTATGGTCAATGATTTACACATAATCTTTGGAAAGGGTCCCGACGGACTAGCTGTTCCGAGTGACACTGGGGGACATGCACCCATGTGGAAGAAGAAATCTATATTTTGGGACCTACCCTACTGGAAAGACCTAGAGGTCCGCTCTTCGATCGACGTGATGCACGTGACGAAGAACCTTTGCATGAACCTGCTAGGCTTCTTGGGCGTGTATGGGAAGACAAAAGATACAGCTGAGGCACGAGAGGACCTGCAACGTTTGCACAAAAAAGACGGCATGCCTCTAAAGCAGTATGAAGGTCCTGCCAGCTATGCTTTTACAAAGAAGAGAAGGAAATCTTCTTTGAATGCCTGCTTAGTATGAAGGTCCCGACTGGCTTCTCGTCGAATATAAAGGGAATAGTAAATATGGCAGAGAAAAAGTTTCAGAACCTAAAGTCTCATGACTGCCACGTGATTATGACGCAACTGCTTCCGGTTGCATTGAGGGGGCTTCTACCAGAAAACGTCCGATTAGCCATTGTGAAGCTATGTGCATTCCTCAATGCAATCTCTCAAAAGGGGATCGATCCAGAAATCATACCAAGGCTAAGGAGTGATGTGGTGCAATGTCTTGTCAGTTTCGAGCTGGTGTTCCCACCATCCTTCTTCAATACCATGACGCACGTCCTAGTTCATCTAGTTGACGAGATTGTCATTCTGGGCCCCGTATTTCTACACAATATGCACCCCTTTGAGAGGTTCATGGGAGTCCTAAAGAAATATGTCTGTAACCGTGCTAGGCCAGAAGGAAGCATCTCCATGGGCCATCAAACAGAGGATGTCATTGGGTTTTGTGTTGACTTCATTCCTGGCCTTAAGAAGATAGGTCTCCCTAAATCGCGGTTAAAGGGGAGACTGACTGGAAAAGGCACGCTTGGAAGGGACTCAATAATATGCAGGGACGGACATTCTTGGTCTCAAGCACACTACACAGTTCTACAGAACTCGACCTTGGTGACCCCGTATGTCGATGAACACAAGAACAGTCTGCGCTCCAAACACCCGGAGCAGTGTGACGACTGGATTACATGTGAACACATCAGGACTTTCAGCAGTTGGTTGGAAACATGTCTCAGAGGTGACAACACTATTTGTGATGAGCTGTACTTGTTGTCCAGAGGACCATCTTCGACTGTTACGATTTGAAAAGGATACGAGATAAATGAGAATACATTTTACACGATTGAGAAAGATCAAAAGAGCACCAACCAAAACAGCGGTGTCCGCTTTGATGCAACAACCGAGAGGGGAAATGACACATATTATGGTTACATAGTGGACATATGGGAACTTGACTACGAACATGATTTTAAGGTCCCTTTGTTTAAGTGCAAATGGGTCAATCTGTCAGGAGGCGGGATACAGGTAGACCCATAGTACGGAATGACAACAGTGGATCTGAAAAATCTTGGGTACACTGACGAACCATTCGTCCTAGCCAATGAAGGACATGTCTACCACACCGAGAAAAAGAAAAGATAAGGAAGCGAATACATCATACAATGAGCCAAAGCGCCACATAGTTCTTTCAGAAAAAAGGGACATCGTGGGAGTGGAGGGCAAGATAGACATGTCTGAAGATTATGAAAAGTTTCATGAAATTCCTCCCTTCAAAGTCAAGGCTAACCCCAGCATCCTAATAAACGATGAAGATTATCCATGGTTACGGCGTAATAAGCAAATGACACAAGCGAAGAAAAAGTGAAGACTTTCTCCCGCAACTATTATGATGATACCATGCCAACTTTGTAACAAACGAGTATGATACCATTGTCCGTTTTGTACATGCACATGCTATGTGGGTGAATTTATGATACCATGCCAGCTTTCAACTTTTTCAGAGTTCATTTGGAAACTAATGGCACTAACAGAAAGTTTATAATTTTTCTAAAACTAAAAGCAAAAAAGAATTAAAAAATAGAGCAAAAAACAAAAGAAAATAAATAATGCAGAAAGCAAAACAAAAAAACATGGAAAAAATAAAAATAGCAACAATAAGTATTTTGTTGTAATTAGAAACAAAATAAAATAAATAAAGCAAGAAAGAAAACAAAAAAAGTGTTTTCAAATTTGAAAACTAATGTCACTAACAAAAAGTTTATAATTTTTCTAAAACTAAAAGCAAAAAAGAATTAAAAAATAGAGCAAAAAACAAAAGAAAATAAATAATGCAGAAAACAAAACAAAAAAAAGGGAAAAAAAATAAAAAAGCAACAATAAGTATTTTGTTGTAATTAGAAGAAAAATAAAATAAATAAAGCAAGAAAGAAAACAAAAAAAAGTGTTTTCAAATTTGAAAACTAATGGCACTAACAGAAAGTTTATATTTTTTCTAAAACTAAAAGCAAAAAGAATTAAAAAATAAAGCAAAAAACAAAAGAAAATAAATAATGCAAAAAACAGAAAAACTGCCACCTATTGGGCCACTACGGCGTGAATACGACTAGAAACCCAACCTGGGCCAGGATTCAGGCCCGCAGAAGGCCCAATAGGCCCACAACAGCATAGTGTGAGATTAGGCCCGAAAGCCTACAGTTGAGAGGAGCTCGAGAGTGTGGGCGCAGCAGCGCTTATAAACCACTCTCGAGCCCTCTCAACTAGCAAGGTGGGACTAAACTTTGGCCGCGACGCGGGCATCACAGGGGCCTTTGGTCCCGGTTGGTGGCACCAACCAGGACTAAAGAGGGGCATTGGAACCGGTTTGTGGCACCAACCGGGACCAATGCCCCACCTTTTGTCCCAGTTGGTGCCACCAACCGGGACCAAAGGCCGCCGCTTCCCGCCCTTTGGGCTGCTGAAAAGAGGCCTTTGGTCCCGGTTGGTGGCACCAACCAGGACTAAAGGGGGCATTAGTCCCGGTTGGTTTCACGAACCGGGACCAATGCTCT
>NC_041381.1:71462805-71511861 GCF_002162155.2 Triticum dicoccoides
TGCGCCGCTCCTGTCCTGCGCGGCCGCCGCGCCGCCGCCCCTGCCCTGTGCTGGCGCTGCGCCTCGCCCAGCCGCCACTGCCCTGTCAGGCCGGCGCCGCCCACCGTCCTCTCCTCTGTTTTTTCAGATTATATGTATATATGGTGTTTTTTTCATATTATATGTATATGTGTGAGTATATGTATGTGTGTATATCTGTTTATATGTTCTTTTTTAGATTTTTTTGCATTTTTATAAATATATATATATGTATGTATATATGTTCTCTGTATATATATATGTTCATGTATATATGCAAAAGATAGATTTTTAGAAAAATAAGTATTTTTTTCTGTTCATAGATTTTTTTGGTGATATTAATTATTGTAAATATGCAAATGTTTGTATATTCATATGAACAATGAATTAGGCAAAACCTTTACTTTTTTTTTCTAAAATTTCTATTTTTTTCTATTTTTTCTTCTTCTCCTCTATTCCTTTCTTCTTCTCCTCTTTTTTTTCTTCTTCTTTTTTTTCGATCTTCTCCTCTATTCCTTTCTTCTTCTCCTCTTTTTATTTCTTCTTCATTTTCTTATGTTTTATCGGGTCTGTCGTCGTCCATATACCCCTCCCGATAACTTCAACACGAGGGGGGGGGGTCGATATACCCCCTCCCCGATAATATTATTTTCCCATGTATATGTATGTCACGTCGTTGTCGATATAACCCCCTCCTGGATAACTTCGACATGAGGGGCAGTCAATATATATATGCCCTCTCGACCATGATAACTTATACCACGGAAGCACCCCCCTCGGCCCTCTCGCTCGACCAAAACTCTCGAGGACACCCAAACCCTAGAGAAAAAACGAAGTTGGTCTCCTACCCCCTCCCGCCGCGCCCCTACCCAACAAACTCTCTTGAGGCCACCCAAATTTACCAAGTTAAAAAAGAGCGTTGTCATCGAGGCCACCCCAAACCCTTGAAGCATTGTGTCGAGGCCACCCCAAACCCTAGAGAAGCAGCGTCGAGGCCACTAACATGATTCCTTATTGTGATTAGCTAGCTAGTTCTACGTTTGCCACTAACATATATCCATTTGTACCATGTTTGAATAATAATTGACATGTTGTAAATATTTGCAGAAACTATGGAGCACTCCCGAGACGAAGCAACAGAAGAGATGTTGGGGGACATAATCGCACAAGGAAGTGATGAAGTTGCGTCATTTCTCAACGACACCGATGGTCAGCTGGAAGGACTGGGTGAAGAAGAGGGCTATGTTCATGATGGCTCCGGCCCATTAATGCCGGTACAAGAAGAGGGCTATGTTCATGATGGCTCCGGTGACACAATGGAGGTACAAGAAGGAGACCGTGCTGACTGCTCCAGTGACCGAACCGAGTTTGGCCAGGTATATATATATTAGTTAAGCCTGTGCTGACTAGTTAATTGATGCATCCATTGTTTTGGTATATGTACACATATTAATTAACTCTCATCTTTCTTCCTTTTTCTAGCCCTCCGAATCGAGCACAACTTCGGTAAGGAGACGAGGCCCAAAGAAAAAGTTGAGCTCGGATGAAAAGTTAAAGAGCAATTAATCAAGTCTTGTGCTCTTAAGAAGATGGCAACCCTATTCAGCAGGTGGAGGAAAGAGATGAACAAGTTTGTCGACAAAGAAGAGACACCTGAATTCATCGGCAAATATGAGAAGATCAAAGATCACTGGCCCGCATTTGTGGCCCACAAGACATCGGAAAAGAGTAAGAAGATGTCGGCGATAAACAAGCAAAATGCCGCGAAGAAGAAGTTTCACCATCGCACGGGGTCAGGTGGCTACCTCAAAACCCGGCTTAAGTGGTCCAAGGCTGAGAATGATCTGCTTGATAAAGGGATCGAACCAGAGACAATGAACTGGCCAGACCATTGCCGAACTTGGTTCTTTGGGGCTGGCGGAACCTTGGACCCTGTATCAGGGAAGTGTCGTTGGACGGACGAGAACTGAAAATACCAGTCACCAAGCTTCGGCACTATATCGATGTAGCGCAGAAAGGGACGTTCATTCCAGACAGGGAGAAGGACGAGCTCATAATGGCCCTCGGGAATCCTGAGCACCCTGGACGGACACGAGGCACGCCAGGCTCCATTCTGTGGAAGGTTGGTTTTCTGGACGCAGGGGGTTACAAAACCCATGAGAGGAGGAAGAAACTGGAGCAGGGCCAACTGCAGGCGCTGCATGAAAGGGTAATGGGGCTAGAGGAGCGAGAAGAGGAACGAGAAGCAGCTGATCGCAGCAAACGACCTGCCGCATCTTCCCCCGAAGCTACCCCGCCATCTCAGCGGAGAAGCAGCGTGGCTTCCACCAAGCTGCTTCAGCCGGAGAATGTCTTGACCGCTCCTGCCAGCTATCCCGTGGATGCTATCATGGAGTCTCAAAATTGCCACATTATGGCGCGATGGATGAATTTGAAGGTCAAGGCAGCTGTTGGCTCTGTTTATCCTACTGAACCCGGCGCAACTTTTCAGTGCCAGCCGATTCCAGAAGGATATGCTAGGGTGATGGTGGATGAAATAACGAAGGGATTTGAGGACCTCCTGCTTGACCACCCTACCGGTGAAGGGGAGACTAGGCTGGGTTCTGCTCTGAAGACTCCATGCCTATGGCGGAAGGAGCTCATCAACCTTCAGAACTGGACGCCTCCGCCTCCTCCTCCTCCTCCGGCGAGTCAGGGCACTCCACCTCCTCCACCGCCTCCTCCTCCGGCGAGTGACGATCAGGGCACTGGGCCTCCTTCTCCGGCGCGTGGCGGCACTCTGCCTCCTTCTCCGCCTGCGCCGGCGCGCCCGAGCAGCCAGCAACCTCCTCCTTCTCCGCCTCGCCGGCAAGGGCGGAAGAGACCCGCCGCCGCCCCGGCTACTCCGGCGCATCGTAGTCCTTCTCCTCCGCCTCGTAAGCAAGCACGAAAGAAGACAGACACTGCAGCCGCTCCGTCTGCTCCGTCGTCTAGCAGTACAGCCAGAGGCGGGAGGCAATACAGATACGGTCCTCCTCTCAAGCCTCTAGAGAAGTTACCGTACGAGAGGATCATGGAGGAAAACGAGAAGATCGTGCATGCTGAAGTGGACGACTTCTTTGAAGGGTTGAAAGCAAAGAGACATCCACCTCCGGAGGAGAAGGTAGATCCGGTGAAAGCAAAGCGCATTCTCGATGCCCTGAGGAAACCGGCAAAGTCTCCGCCGAGAACCAACTATGAGCGCATTACTGAACAGACATATCTCCAAGCGAAGCGGTCGGGAAGTACTGTCAGACATCAAAGGTCAAGAGAACGAGCAACTGCGAAAAAAATTGACCAGCTCGACGAACAAGCAAACCAATCGTGCCCCCCCCCCCCGCTCAATGTGTCTAGCGGCAACATCGTCGCTAATGCTCCGGGGATGGTGGCCGGTTATGGCAATCTACAAGATTACCTGCCTGACGATCAACTTCCTGATTTCATGGAGGTGGACGAACACAGATACGAGTACGGGAAGCCTCTCGTCAAAGATGAAAAATCTCTAACAACGATGATGCGAAGATTTCATAATTGGTACATGAAAACCTGCAGAGAGTCTGGGGGGACGAATAGTTTGTATCTGAACATTAAAGAGGAGCACGACCTCGTTGAAACTGATCTGTTGTGTGTTCCATTTGAGGAGTTCTTCGCGTTCTTCAATCAAAAGGCCCTCGATAAATTAACGGTCTTTTGCTACTGCCTGTAAGTACTATTTCTGTCATTAAGTCTCTATATATAGCTCGGCTCTTTCATTACATGTATTTATAATTAATTATTCTCAATATATTATGCAGATTGAAGATCGTCGAGTGTAGAAAACAAGAAATTTATGATATTGGGTTCATTAACACAAATATCATAGATGATATTCAGGTTAAACAGCACGCCGACGAAGCCGAGGCCAACTTGCTATAATCGTTGATCAAAAATCAAAACAAAAATACCATACTCTTTCCTTACAACTTCAAGTGAGTGTTACTGTTGTGTGCAGATTCGGTTTCCCTTATTACTCGAGCGAGGTTATAGTAATGTAATTGATGAGTTATGCATGCGTGCGCAGCTTCCACTATGTTCTTCTGGAGATTAAGCTTGAGCGGGGACTAGTAACCGTCTTAGACTCGAGACGAAAAGATCTCGAAACCTTTGCGGACATGACTAAATTGCTCAACAAGTAAGTTCAATCGATCATTATCGCACCATATCAGCAACTTTTTGTTCATTTCCTGATATCTCAAGTAATAATAATTATTTTTTGTCTTGCAGGGTTTGGAAACAGTTCACCGCAAAAGCTCCGGGACTGCTGAAGGAGCTGCGATATACATACCCGAAAGTAAGTACTACTGGCTAGCTAGTTGCGCGCATCTCCCATTGATTCTATAGCTATACTTTCATAAATGCCATTTATAATGCTTCATTATCAGTTTGATTGACCTTTATTTCTCGTAAAGTGCTTGTGGCAGAAACAAGGGAATGATTTATGTGGATACTACGTGTGCGATTTCATGTACAACGCGACTTTAAAAAATAAGCGGGGCTACTCTGAAAGACAATAAAGTGCGTAAGCAATAATATTCACAATTTCATTTTATTACACCATCATTTCTGTTGAGTTTCATTCATATATATGTATTAATTAACCCCCTTCTTCAAATTAGACGTGGCAGATGCCGAATGAACTCCTAGAACCAGATCGCATTAAAGCAATTCAAGAGGAATTGGCGGGATTCTTTCTTGACCACGTCATCAATAAAGCCGGAGAATATCATGTGGAAGTTGATTTCAATTGCTAGGGGATTGTAATTAAGAGATCTTACATATTGTATATGTATGTAGCCAGTAGCGTCGGATAGATAATACGAAAACTTGTTGTTCGACCAATCTCTCGAAGAAGGAGAGGTCGATCGATCACTTCTCTCGGTATGCATGACGAACTTCTGTACTTAATGGTTCCCTTGATTTTCTTACTAGCTAGCGTGTCGAGGGCCTCTCTGTGTATAGTACGTAGCGTCGACCAAGCACGGACATAAGAGAGGACACTTCTCTCTATTAATTAGCTAGCTAACACAATATATGAAACACCTAAATTAACCCCCCAAAACCCCCAAACCCCTCCCCCACTTTCAAAAAAAAAACCCAGCCACTGGAATACTGACGCGTGGATGCCTATTGGTCCCGGTTGATGCCACCAACCGGGACCAAAGGCCCCCCTGCCTGGGCTCGGCGCTCCGGCCACGTGGAGGCCCGTCTGTCCCGGTTCGTGTTAGAACCGGGACTAAAGGGGGGAGGTATTAGTAATGATTCATTAGTTCCGGTTCATGACTAAAGGCCCTTACGAACCGGGACAAATCCCCCTTTTTCTACTAGTGAGGGCAACACCTACCTTGTCAACGGATGCAGCAGTAAGATAGACGCATGCTTAGCACAACTATGATTTTCTTTATTTATCAATGCCCTAATTAGTAACAACTATGCTATGAATTTGCACAACAGACATAGACGAATGTGCAGATCCAGCAAAGTATCCTTGCAAATGTGTATGCAGAGAGATACCGGAGGATCTTACCAATGCACTTGTCGCCAAGGTTATGTGAGCGATGACCCAAAAACTCAACGCTGTACTCCAAAGTTCCCACTTGCTGCACAGATTTGCATTGGTAACCTCAGACGACTTACTACTTCTCAATATGCATCGCTTTTGCTAACCTTTCTCTCGTTCTATATATATAGTCAATAGTCCTATTATGTATTTTACTATTTTGTACTACACTATATATACTATAGTCCAGCCCCTTGTAGAGCTAACATACCTGAGTGGGTGAGTTATTTATAGGACGTGATGGAGGTGATGAAGATTGTTCGAGACTTGAAAAGCATTTGAAAATATATCTGAAAATTTCAGTCACCTAGTGCCCTATCATGTAGGATCCGAGACCTAGTGACGCAGACTCTATCATGTAGGATCCGGGACATGGTATACGTTAAACTTTAACTCGCTATCCTTTTTGTTAATGTTTGCGCCGCATCAAAGCAGGGTGCAAACTCAAATATGAACTTCCTATTTTTTGCTGACAGAACGATAATCAGAAGTTTTAGTTATTTAAGTTTGCTTATTTGTGCATGTAGGTGCAACAGGTGGTATTCTTCTCATCGCATTAATTTCATTTGTCATTATTATTAGAAAAGAGAAGCAGAATACTAGAGAATTTTATAAGATAAATGGTGGTCTTACCTTGAAGAAAGCTAATGTCATTAAGCTTTTCAAAAAGGAGGAGCTCAAGCCAATTTTAAAGAGTGTACTTAATTGGTAAAGGTGGCTTTGGTGAAGTTTACAAGGGGGTTGTTGATAACAAACCCGTAAAGAAACCAATTAGTGGCAATGTGCTGGAGACCAAGCAATTTGCAAATAAAGTCATCCACAAGAACATTGTTAAGCTTATAGGTTGTTGCCTGGAAGTGGGGGGTGCACACCCAATGCTAGTGTACGAGTTTATTTCCAAAGGAAGCTTGCATGGCATTCTTCATAGGGTTGACAACAAGAATCGTGTGCATCTAAGCATTCTTGCGGACACAACACATGGTCTAGCCTATATGCATTCACACGCCAATACCAAAATCCTGCACGGTGATGTTAAACCTACAAATATACTATTGGATGACATTTTTGTGCCAAAGATCTTAGACTTTGGCATATCGAGGTTGATTGCAATCGACAAGGAACACACTGCAATTGACCGGACGGTAGTGCTCCGTTTGGGCTTTTTGTTAGGCTGGGTTGGAGGAGGGAGGGGAAAGGTGAGGAATGTTTGATGCCTTGGACAAAATTGAGGTGAACTAAGCAACTAGGGGCTCGAAAATAGAAAAACCTTCTTAAAAACGCCTCAAAGTTACATTTAAACATTTTTAAAAATCGCCTTACATAAGTGTTTTCGTGACATTTTCAACAAAAATGCATAAGAAATGATCTATATTAAATCAGAGAAGACACTTCAAATGCTTCTTTGAATACTGGTCAGGTCCTGAAGAACCTTTATTTTATATTAAGAACAAAGTACAAATAAGGATTCCATAGAAAGCAAATTACAAGCCACTCCTTGAAATCTGCACATAGGATACTTTCTATACTAAGGTATTCTTCATTATACCTGGAAAAGAATGCTACATATGGAGTTAAACATCTCGAAACATCTACCAGAAGTAGCGTGCTCGTATACCTGTACTGTACTAGTACTCATCAAAAAATTATTCCTTTACCATGTGACCTGATGCGAATGGTCGAGATGGCTGTTTTTCTTTCTGGCTAGCGCAAGGTCGCGAGTTCGATCTCTGAAGGCTGCTGGATTACGTCATATCCTATTTTTTCAAATTTGGGGTCCTGCAAATGGGCGGCCCCGCCAGCCTGAGCCTGGTTCAATGTGTCAAGGTGCGCGACGACATCTGTCATTGATGGCCTTTGATCCACATCAAGGTTAAGACATTTCACAGCAATCCCTGCCAAAGTGACTAGAAGTTCCAAATCTCCTAGTGCTGCAATTTCCTCATCAAACAACTTGGTTATTTTCTTCCCACCAGTTACTTCCTTCCCATCTTTGTGACACTCAAGGAAGCTTGTTACTAAGCTGTTATTGTCAGAGTGAGTGGCCTTCTTCCTGCTGATGGCCTCTAAGATGACAACCCCAAAACTATAGACATCACTTTTTTCAGTTAGAAGGCCTGTTTGTAGGTATACTGGATCCATATACGTCATGTCACCAATGACGTTTGCAGTGTGGTCCTTGTCAATCAACCTAGATATGCCAAAGTCTGAAATCTTTGGCACAAAATTGTCATCCAAGAGTATATTTGCTGGTTTAACATCACCGTGGAGGATTTTGATATGGGCTTGTGAATGCATATAAGCTAGACCATGTGCTGATTCTGCAAGAATTCTTAGGCGCACATCCAAGCTGAGAGACTCCCTCTTGTCAAACTCATGAAGAATGTCATGGAAGCTTCCTTTGGAGATGAACTCGTACACTAGCATGGGGGTATCCACTTCTAGGCAGCAACCTATGAGCCTAACGATGTTCTTATGGATGACTTGAGACTGGATGATGACTTCATTTGCAAATTGCTTGTTCTCCAGCACATTGCCACTAATTGGTTTCTTTACTGCGACTTCTATGCTACCAAGAACACCCTTGTAAACTTCACCAAAACCGCCTTTTCCTATCAAATTGCTACTCTTTAAAATTGACTTGAGCTCCTCTTTTTTGTAAAGCTTTATAACTTTAGCCTTCTCTAAGGTAAGACCACCATTTTTCTCATAAAACTCTCTACTGTTCCGCTTCTCTTTTCGAATAATAACGACAAATGCCATAAATGTGATGACAAGAATACCACATGTTACACCTACACCCAGAAAAAAGAGAGTTAATGTGACTAACTCAAATTTCTGATTATTAATCTATATCAGCAGAAGATAGTAAGCTAGTATTTGAGCTTACTCCCTGCTTCAAAGCGCTGCAAACATTAAGAAGTACTCCATCCGTTCCTAAATATAAGGCTTTTTAGAGATTTTGAATATGGACTACATACGGCTGAATATAGACGTATTTTAGAGTGTAGACACTCATTTTGCTTCGTATGTAGTCCATATTAGAATATCTAAAAAGGGCTCATATTTAGGAATAGAGGGGGTAGTAATCAGTAACTCGTGAGTCTCCGAGGTTACCTATGGAAATCTGTGCAGCACGTGGGAACGTTGGAGTACAATGTTGCCTTGTTGAGTCATCGCTCCCATAACCATGAGGACATGTGCATTCGTAAGATCCTTCGGTGTCCTTGCATACTCCTTTGCAAGGATACGTTGCTGGATCTGCACATTCATCTATATCTGTGTAGCAGAAATTCAAGAAATAGTTGTTAATTTAGGACACTGATCAGTAAGGGAAATTGGATCATTATAGTTAAGCAAGGCATCTGTCTTACTGGTGCACCCGTCGACAAGGTAGGCGTTGCCCTCATAGCCTTTGGAGCAGTTACAATTGTAACCAGGCCCATTGATGGCGTCGACGCAGTAGCTCTGATTGCTCACGCAGGCATACGAGTTGCCCGTGGTCGTGGCCTTGGCCGCTTCGGCGCATGATAATGAGGTGGAGTCGTCGCGGCCGCGAATGGCCCAGTCCAACCACACCGGCGAGGTCCAAATGGTGTTCCTGAGGAGGTCGGAGCGCTGGAAAGTGTAGTTGTTCCTGTCGACGAGGAAGGCATAGTCGCATGGGCTGTAGTCCATCATGCCGGTGTGGTTGTACTTCCGGAATCTGAAATAGTTGTGGGTGAGCCCCGGCGGGATGTCTACGTGGCAGCAGCCGAGGCTGGCGCACTGGCCGTCCTGCGGGCTCGTCGAGCTGTTGCAGAAGCTCATGCACCCCATGTAGTAGGAGAAGTCGTCGACGACGCGCGCGGTTTCGGCGCTCCCAATGGTGCCCATGGTGTTGCAGCCGAGCACGACGAGCATGTTGCGCGTGTTGGAGAAGCGGTACACGCCGTGCTTGTTCATCAACGTCTCACCATGGCTAATGCGAATGACTTCGCTCGGCATGGCGGGGTCGTAGCACTGCCACCCAACGGAGAGCATAACCAGCGACTCGGCAGGATCCACCGACAGCTGCACCACCCGAAGGGACGTGTCGGCGAGCACAGGGCCGTCGTGGATGCACTCGATCTCGAAGCCCTCGCGAAAGCAGCCGCTGCCGATGCCGAAGGGGTAGGGAATGTCCACACCGACGCAGCTCGTCTGACAGACACAAGTCACGGTGGTGGCTGCTGCCAGGAGCAGGGCGGGCAGCAAGAATGCCGTCGACATAATCATCTGAGCAGCTGATGCATGCCTTGCTTATCGAACGAGGTCGTATTTATAGAATCTCCAAGAAGGTATAGAACCCAGTCGACTCAGCTACTACCGATCTATACCGCACAAGCCTTATCTCTTCGCATGCGATCACTCAGGCGTCTCCCTGTCTCGGTCGTCAATCTTCGCGTCAAGATCGATGGAAGTTGCGTGGAAACAACGTCATCCGCCGCTGCTTAGAGCATCTTCAATAGAAGATGCAAATTTAAATATGTAAAACAAGAGATGTAAAAAATTATTTTTAAAAGGTTTTTTTGCATCTTCAAAAAAGGGTAAACCCCAACGGGTGATGCAAAACGAAGATGTAAAAGTGCAACTCCAGCAAGTGATGCAAAATGAAGATGTAAAAATTAGAAACTTCAGATACTACATCACTTCAAATATAATTTAAACATAGCAAGTTCAACTAGTACTTCATTCAAACATAATTAAACATAGTTCTATTAAGTCATACTTAAACATAATTCTAATTTGAAGCACTATTACTAGCTCAAACTACTACATCCATCAAACTACTACTCCAACGGCTACTACTAGTTCGAACGGCTACTACTTGAAGATGAAACTACTCCTTGTCGGAGCTCTTGAACTGCTCCGAGAACTCATCCTTGCTAGGGGCGTCGCACCACTCGTCCTCCTCCTCCGAGTCATCCCAGTCCGACAAGTCAGACTTGACGGTGATCACCGTCGAGGGGGCGACCTTAGTCCTTCTTCTTTTGCTCGACGTCGCGCTTCCAGAAGTACTCCTGCTCGACCTGAACATACTCCGGATGCTCCCGTGCAAACCTCACCATCGTTGCTCGTCACTTTCGTCGGGACTAACGACAATGGCGGGCCTCTTCTTCGTCTTCTTCGTCATGATCTCCTCCATATGAATGCCCTCCGGCACGAGCATCTCCGCATCTGCCGGAGTCTCGATCTCTGGGAAGTTGTGGTCCGCCCTCGGCCTCCCGGCACGCCACACCGCCACGTCGTAGGCACACGTGGCCTCGTGGACAGTGCCGAGCCAAAAGCGGCGGTCGACATCGGTGAACTCCACCACAAAGTTGACGGAGGGCTTCGCCCTCACGCCGAAGAACGTTGTCTTGCTCTTTGGGGACTTCTTCGGTGGCACGGCGACGACGGGAGGGGGAGGGGCCCAAGGGTGGCTTGGTGACAGTGGGGCGGCGGCGCGGTGGTTGTTGGCGACGGCGGTGCGGGGAAGGTGTCGTGGGAGTGAGTCTGACAGTAATAATATGGGGTACGTAGGAGGAGGCAAGGCCCTAGCTATGGTGATGTTGTACACACAAGTTTACGAGTTCAGGCCCCTCTCGGAGGAGGTAACAACCCTACGTCTCGGTGCCTCGGAGGCTTATCGACTGGAATATGCATGAGAGTTACAGGGGGTGCGAACCCTTGTGCCAGAGGAGGGGGGGTGCCTTATATAGAGTGCGCCAGGTCCCTCTATTCCTCAGTTACACATGGTTAAGTGTAAGTTAAGGCAGGGGCGTTACTGGTAACACCTACTATAAATGACTATTAATGATTTTTAATACTACGGAGTGAACGCCTGACCGTTGCCATACCGGGGTGACTGTAGGTCTTCTGTGCTCCGATTGGTTCTTTGTATGGTCGAATGACGCTATCCTGGTCGAGTGGAATTGGGGTATCCGAGTGGAATAGCTGGTCGAGTGGATTGCACTCCAAGGTGATTTCAGCCGGTATCTTCTGTTGGACTTTGAATGTGTTTGACTCTAGGGCAGTGTCCTTGGGTAGGGCGTCTAGGTCAAGCCTATGACCCTACCCTAGGTACATGTCATCGTCATTAGCCCCTGAATGGATTGAGGTCCGAGTGAAGAAGGGTTGAAGTTGGTTCCAACTCGATTCTATGCTTCGGAAGCATTTCATCGGGGTCTGGAAATCATACTGGAACTTTGACTCTGCTTCAGTCGCCTTGATCGATTCTGAGGTCGTCGAGTAAATTATGCTGGTAATCCTCGAGTGAATTGGAGTGTTAAATCTTTGATGCAATTGATTGCTCTGCGGTTCCCGGATCTCACGGGATTCCGAAAATTTGGAGAAGCGTGCGGGACGGAGCGTGCCGCAGTAAATGGAGTGAGTAGACAGGGATGCCTAGATATCCGCGCCACCTGTTTTGCCACGTATCGAGCGAGCGCCTGTTGCAGGATGCGATAAGATTGCTCGGGCCCACTAGTCAGCCACTCGGAAGCAGCCCCATAAAGAGCGCCGGGGTTGATGCGATGCACAGTGCTCCTCATTCGCCCCCCTTCTTCTCTGCTTCTTCACCGCGCCCTCCTCTGCTCTTGACGCTTCCGCTCGCCCCGCGTGCATTCCATCGCCATAGTGAAGGACAAGACCGCGGCCTTGGAGCGCGCAAAGAAGGTGACGACGGCGGCGAAAGGCAAGAAGATGGCGAGGGGGTCGTCGTCGCAGTCCGGTCTGCCTCCTGGTTGGATCCAGGGGGACTAGATCCGCTCCACTGTCCTGAAGGAGGACCTGGAGAATCTTGCCAACGATGGCTTGATTGCTTACGGGTCTTGGAGGCTGTCGGGGAATGAATCCGAGCCCCAGCCACGCGAGGGTGAGTGCGTCCTCCTCACCACCCATTTCGACCGGGGTTTCTCTCTGCCTCCCCTTCCGGGTTTTTTTGAATTTCTTCGGCGCTCAGATCCATCATTTTCCTCCCAACACAATTTCCTACCTTGCTGCATTTATTTCTATGTGCGAGAACTTCCTGGGTTGCTAGCCGCTCTAGGGCTTATTCAAAGACATCTTCACTTGCCATTTCCATTCGGTGAAGAAGGCGAATCCGAGTGATGAAAAGATGCACGTGATCCAGATGTGTGGGGGGTTAGGGATCCAAACTAGACGTAGAAGCACCTTTCCTCCTATGACATTTCTCGAGTCAGTCAGGGGCTGGCAGTCGACCTAGTTCTACTGCATGGACATTCCGACTCCCGGTCAGTCGACCGGCCTCCCACCTTTCACCATGGATAGACTTTGTCAGCCTTCTTCTCTGACCATAACCGCTGAAGAGAAAGGCGAAGTGGCCATTTTGGTTGACGCGATTGTTAATTTAGTCCGGGAGGGTGTGACCGGCATGGATCTGTTGGAGGTATTTCTCAGTCGACGAATCCAGCCTCTCCAAGCTCGTGATCACCCGATGTGGATGTACTCGGGCCCTGAAGACACAACCCGAATCCACCCAGAGGAGTTTGATGAGGAGACGATGGCCTTGTGGCTCAAGAGCATCACTGGCAACAAGGATAACACCAGGGGGTCCAGGAGGGTTCTGCCATTCGACGCCAACCACACTCCAGAAGAGGTCAAGCTCAATTTACTGAGTGTTCTTTCTTTTCGATCCATGATTGTTCTTGAATCTGACCGATATCTTTGATTTGTGTCTTGCAGATTTTCACCAAGATGTACTCGATGCCGAATGGAGAGTAGTATCCAGGAGTTGAGAGTGATGGCGACAATGGTGACATCCAGTATGCAGATGACAGTGAAGATGACAGCGAGGACTCCTGTAGTAGTGAAGAAGTCAACTCGCCGCCCCACTCGGAGCGTCGTTCCAAACAGTCCCAAGATCCTGCAGGGGAACGTGGCAAGGTGGCTGCGTCGATTGCGAAAATCCCAAAACGCACTCAGACATCGACTCCTGAGCCATCAGAGAAGGCCGCGAAGCAGGCCAAAGTTGCCTTGCCCAAACCTCGGAAGGCTCTGCCTAGGATCAAGGTGGCTGTTCCTGTTGCCTCTACGTAAGTGTTTCGTTTCTTTTCTTTGTCTCCACTGCAAACTTCTTTTCTTGTTTGACCAAGTGAAATTCAGAACTTTCAGTGCTGCTACTTCTGCAACTTCCATGGACGTTGGCGAGGAGCGGGGTGACGTGGAAACCACAGACGCGACACTTCTCGGGCAGGTACGATTCCATAGCCATGCTCTTCCTTCGCCAATTGTTCTGATGGCCGAGTGAATTCTTATGGTCGAGTGTTTTGCAGCACCAACAAATGTTATCCAACTTCCAGACGATGATGATGATGAAGAATTGCCTCAAAGGAATACAGGGAGAAGGGGTAGGACTTCGAGCAGGAGGGTGCCAACCAGCAAAGTGCCTCACTCGGAATTTGAGCCAGTCATTCAACAACTTGGTGATCCAGTTCGAACTTCTATTTCCTTTGCTGATCCTTTGTCGACTGACCAGCCTTCGGCATCGACTACTCAGGCTCCTGCGCCAGCTGTGCAACTTCAAGCTTCAGCTCTAGCGGCTACGTCACCTGTTCCAACAACTCCTCTCTTTGTTAGTCATCACGTCCCCGAGGACCAAGTAGGAGCTTCCAAGGAGGCCATGATCTAGGTCGGTCTAATGATGGACCGAATGCAGGTGGTGTATGACACCATCAAGGCCGCCTATGACGCCAGCTCTGCCCTCCAAACCAACGTCCGAGTAAGTGGGATTGTAAGTTGATTTCCGATTGGCTTTCAGCTTGTCCTTTGCTTTGTTAGGATATGCTACTTGAAAACTGCTGCTTTATTATTCATAAGATGCCAATCCGTTTCTTGCATCTGTACACCCAGTGGGTGTGTCATGTAGCTGTGTGTAGCTCTTTTCACTCGAATTAGACAGGTCGTGTTGAGTGAATTCCTGGTCTAGTGGGGGCACGCTAAGTGCACCCACTGGGTGTAGTCCCCGAGACCACTGTTGACTGCTGGCAGTCGACGGTGGTCTTAGAACTCTCTTCTGTGTTTTTTTCTTCCACTCGGGCAGGGCAGGCCATGCCTAGTGGTAAATCAAACCAGTGGGGCCACGCTAAGTGCACCCACTAGGTGTAGTCCCCGAGACTGCTGTTGAATGTGTGATTCGGCGGCAGTCTTAGAACTCTTTTCGGTGTGCCATTTGATCTTGCACACTTCCTATTCGGAAGTAACTGATCTTCGTTTCTGTTGGCTGACTTGTCTTTTTGTTGATTGCAGAGAGCTTGTGAACTTGGGACCAAGTACGCTGACTTGGAGAGGAAGCAGATCCAACTCAATCTCGACCTGGAGTTAGCCAAGGAGAACTTGAAGAAAGCCCAGGATGAAGCAGCTATCATGTGAGGTAACAATTTGTCGACTGCCCGCCTTGTGATCTTTTCCTTTTCATCCTTTGAACCGAGTGATTCCACTCGAACAGATGTGCGTAATGAAAACCGTCAACTCCAAGCTCGTCTGAAGAATGTTATTTCTTTAGACAAAATGAAGCAGGCGCTGGAGCAGAAGGACCTCGACCTTGTAGCAGCACAGAAGACGGTGCGTGAAAAGACTGAACTTGCTAACAAGAAGCTGGCTTCAGTCGTAAAGTAGGAAGAGGAGATCGCCAAGCTGAAAACTGTTGTTGACAAGGCGAACAAAGAGGTTGTGCAACTTAAGGAGGATAAGGTGCCTTTGACTGACAAAGTGGATGTTCTCACTCGGAGGAGGGATAAACTAGAAGCTTATTTGGGCGGTCTTGCAAAGAAGATGTTTCTCATGCTTGAAGGTAATTTCTCTCATCCGACTGGATTGAAAAGTTTCTTCACAATGCTACAACCAACTCACTATCTTTCACTCCATGCAGAATTCTGTTGGAATTTTGAAGACGAGACTTGGCGGATCGAGAAACGACTAGACCCCATCAACTCTCCCATCAAGGACGAAGCTGCCATGAACGTGCTGCGACTGGAATCCCGCCTTGCCAGTGTCCAGGATTACATTGCCCGTCTGAAAGTGGCCTTGTCGCGGATCTACAAGGAGCTCTCGCTAGAAGATGTGTTTCAGAATGATCTCGTGAGTCGACTCAATGACATCTGTAACAGCCTAGATTTTGGCCCTTTCCTTTTTCTTTTAATTAATCGTTTTTGCTCTGTTTTTCTTTTTGGAGCAGTTCTGTGGCCTTGCCACCTGGGAAATCATCTTCATTTTCCTCTCCCAAGTGGCTCATCATTCCCAAAACCTTGATAAGATCATTCCACTTCACTGCTTGACCAAACCCTAATTTCTTTTTCTCAGGAATATTCCTTTTTCTATTAAAGGAATAACCCTGTCTGCCCTAGGTTATGAAGCAACCTATATTTCTATCCATCCAAAAATTTCCAAATAATTCTCATAATTCCTTTGGGTCATAGGTTGCTCGAATATGCCGAAACATTCCTGTCCTAGCCCAAGAATAATTCTCCAAAAATTGTTCTTCATTTCTGTCCAGAGTGGCACTTTGTGAAGGAAGTGTCATTTATATTATCTTGTTTGCTCCCAAACTTGTTGGGTGTTCTTTTATGTCCAAATAATTGCCATATGAGAAAATCAACTTTATTTGCCTAGCCAATCTTCCTCAGTGATTTTTCAAAGTTTCTGTTAAACAGAAGCCATTGTGAAGGAAGTACTAGCTAAGAGAATCCAAATGAGTTGAAATTTTGCATGCCTCTTCATGTGCTCATATAATTACCCTCCTCCAAATTTCAGCCCCATCCAATCAACTATGTGAGCACATGACCAAATCTTTGATTCTGGCAATATTTTCAGGTTGTAAAGCAAGTGCATTTTATATTGCTTAAAAAATACTGATAAATTACCAAATTGTTCTCCTAGTCAAATGACATCTCTCCACCAAATTTGGCACCATTTCATTGAGCCATTTGTTCACCAAAATTATTCCAAGATTCTGGTCAGTGAAGATAGCTATGAAGGAAGTACCATTTTGGTGAACCCAATTGGCCTAAATTTTTTACAGCTTCTTACTATGAACAAATAACTAAGCCTTGCCAAATTTGAGCTCAAGTTGATGCTCTATGTGAGTGCATCATCCAAATCTTATTTCTGGACCAAAAATGCAGTTGTGAAGCAACTATATTCATTACTGGTCCAAATCTTCTCAAAGTTACCAGGATGAAAGTCCTTCTTACCCTAAACCTCGCAGACAACTCCATTGCTCCCAATCTCCTTCCTGTTGATCAGTAGTTCACGACCAAGTTTACTGCAGTAAACTTCAGAGGTTACTTACCATCTAACCAGAGGAGTTTTCATCATTCTACCACCGCGGTTGGAACCTCCCCTGGAAGGAATTACCACTAGACAACATGTTCAAGCCCATCTCCCCCACTACATGCCAGTGCATGCGGTGACTGCGTTAATGGCATCATAGTGCACGCGCTCTGTGTGAAGTGGCCGCGTCCAGTGGCCATTTGTGCTGCGGCACCTCCTCACCTCGTTGCCTTCACGCGCGTGACCGTGTCCATTGTCTTCCTCTCATCGTCGCCGTTCCCCCGGACCCCTCTCCCCCTCCGTTCGTTTCCTCACTGACGCTCGCCGCCGAACGCCCACGGGGGCACAGTGCTCCGTTTGGCTCCGAGCTCACCTCGGCCTCTTCGTCTGCTCTCCGACATCGTCTACCCCTCCGTGACCACTGAATCAATGGCTCGTCGTGTTCCCGCACCCTCCCGTGCTCGATGAGCTCGTCAGAGCCTCGGCTGGACGTGCCCGGCGGCACCCGAGCCCGTGAATCTCGCCTGGCTATATATAGCCCTCCCTCGAGCCATTCAACCTCACCAAGCTTCTTTCCTCCCTCCTAGCAACCTCCCTAGCCTCTCGTTTGAGATCAAGCTGCTACCCTGCCCTTCCATCGCCGTCTCGGCCGCCGCCCCGGGTCCCCCCAATTCCGGCGACCATGGCCATCTCCCTCTGCTCCACCACCTCCAGAGGCCTCCACCACCACTACCGAACCACCCCATCGCCTCTCCTCCTCCTCCTCCTGTGGCTTGTAGCCGTGAGCTCACTGGTGGCCGACGGCATGCTCCGCCGCGGTCGACGCCCTGCCTTTCCCCAAGCTCCTTGGCGGTTGTGACCTACATGGGCGTGCACACCTCGGTCTCCTGAACCCGCTGGTAGGCCGAGCGCCATCTGAGGTGACCTGTGCTGCCGGCAATCACCGTCGGAGCGAGCTCCTCCCTCGGCCAGGCGCGCGTACGCGGGAGGAAGAAGAAGGGAGCCAGGAGAGAGAGAGAAAGCCCGCGGGACCTGCTCGTCAGTGACCCTACGCCACGGGCCCCACTGCCATGCGGGATAAGTGGAAACGTATTTCCGTCATTTACGTTTTCGGTAAGAGAAAGCGTAAACCTCCGCGGCCTCTGTCCAGAATACATTTTCCTTGTTCGAAAGCATATTCCCTGTCTACTTCGGCAGAAAGTGCGTTTTCTTTTTGCAGAAAGCATATTTTGCCCGAATGCGATTTCAGTTTTCTCAGTCAGGGGCTTGTTTGCAGAAAACATTTTATAGATAGGTCCCTGGCAGAAAACACTTCATAACTTTCCAACCACAACTCCGAATGAGGTGATTCCAAAGCCCACTTCTTTGTTTCGTCGAGACTGTTCTGTTCGTATAATTTTCATTATGTTTCAACATTCTGAAAATGACCATTTTGCCCTTTCCTTTAACCAGCCCCTTTCAAGAGAGAAGTGTTTCCGACAAATCGTTCTGCGATGTTTCTGCACTTCTCCCCGGTGCATTCTTCATCCCCAGGCAAGCCACAACCACCATTTGCATGATAGCCATGCAGTAGCATTGGTTTTCAACTTGAATCTTTAATCACTGTATGCTTGCTTTGCTACTACTATCGTTATTTTGGTTATGTTTATGGATCGGTGGTTACCGTCTTGCTATGTTTTCTTACACCCTGTTATCATGTTCTACCTGCTAGTATTACTTCCATATTGGCCATGCTTGATAATAGTACATGTTGGGATGGTCATGTTCTTCGGTGCATGCCAATGTCGGTTACCGAGTACCGTTGATATGCATTGTTCCTTTGCTATTAATTTGTTAAGTGTTTACTCGGTAACGTGATTGGTGTGTTCTTGCATGGTACTTATTGTTGATGATAATGTTCATGTTATGCTATGAGTAGTGTTGTACTTGTAATATACATACTCATCATTATGATATGCTCAGTTGGATATGATTCATCGTTGATATGGTGGATTGTTATGTTGCACCCCTTGCTTATGTTGATATCATACTCATGCATTGTAATTGTATCATGTTATTTTATCATGGATCAGCATATTTGCATTCAAGTTTAACCGGTTTAAATTGAACTTGAACAACTGTTGGCCGAGTCATGGTGCCACCATATCAAGCTGAACAGTGCAACCACGCATACCTTTATGGGAAGGTCCTAACTGGGTCTATTGTCGTGACTCTGCCGGTGCCGCCCACGCGGGAAGGTTATGGGCGTGCGCTGCCCTGATCAGGTAGGCGGACATAATCCTTGTGTGCCCATAGTTGTTGTATTCGAATTGTCCCCGCTTGGGACCGTTTTGCCATGATGGTGGCCGTTTTGCCACGATGATGACCGTTGGTGCCTTTGGTAGGCACAAGGCCACCCATGACCTAGCCTAGAGGGGAGTTGGTCGGAGTGGCCGGGAGAGTGTCATGGTAGTAGGACGGTTTTGTCGGAACGCCATTGGTCCACCCGAATGGGAGTGCGAGGCCATGGGTTCCGTGGTGTGGGTACAGTGTGCTAACCTTTGCAGAGTGTATACTAAATCTATCAATAGCCATGCCCACGGATAAGGGCCCAGTTCGTGTCGGTCACACTATGAGTCAACAGTAAATAATAATAATGTGCTTAATGACAACCCCGGTTCGATGATGAGATAAGTTGGTTATGTGATCCGTGAATGATCACCGTTTGGTTACAAGGTAACCCATTGAGCCCAGAGTGGTTTTGTTTGTTATCCGTAAATGATCACCATTTGGTTACGAGGTAACCCGTTGAGCCAAGAGTGGTTCCGTTTTGTGATCTGTGAATGATCACCGTGGTATCGAGGATACCGAATTGTTGGATATTCGTGATGTTGTGCGAGAATTGGGTAAAGATCAAGCTCCTTGTGGTCATTTAATGATTACTGCGGTATTTTTTATACCAAGCTTGATTTGATCCTGAGATGATCGTGTGATGTCCTAGGTTGGTAACTGAGGCATGTGTTGGTTACAAGGTAACCCGAACAGAGTAAGTTGGTGCATGATAACGTCATCATGTTGCATGATAGTGCCATCATGTTTATATATTCATGCCATGCTCATATTGCTCTAGCTGTATCATGTTCATGTTGTTCATGCCATGCTACCCTGATGATCTCATGATAATTCCTGCTTAACCTGTAATTGCCATGCTATTGTTTGTCTTGAATGCTTATGGTTATTGTGAGCTTGCAAGTACATTCAATGTACTGACCTAGCGTGTCATGCCAATTTGCAGGTCATGCCGGATTTGATTGCTTGCTTGTCATGGTTTTCATTCGTGCGAGCTAGGATAAGCGTTCCAGCCAGAGTCCCTGCGGAGTGGAGTTCACCACCGTCATTGTTGTTCCGCTGCCAGTAGTTTTTCCGCTGCTTCGAGTTGTTCTGCTGCTTGCATAGAGCAACTAAGGATGGAGTAGTGTCACCGTGCCGATGTTATTCATTGTAATATCGGAGACCTTGTATTCATATTCGTGTAATAACAGAAAGCTGGTTCGTTCTATGCTAAGCAGTACCGTATTCTAGAAGACTTCTCCTCAATCTCTAGGCCGGAATACGGGGTGTTCCGGTTTCTCCGAGCCGGGGTGCCGTAACACTTGGTATCAGAGCAGGTCTGGCTGTAGGACACCCTAGTCAGCGCGAGCGGTAGAAACTGTTAGAAATCGGTAGTTTAAAGTCTGGCTTGTTTATTGCTTTTGGTTGCTGCATTTTTTTGTTGCATAGCATGCATATAGCCTTAGTATTTGTTGCTAACGGTTTATCCGGTGAGTGTAGCTGGCATCGGTTCGGATCCACTACAGCTCAGCCTTTGCATTTCTCTAGTTTTCTTTTCTTGCCTGTTCTTTGGTGTTTGGTGTCATTTCTATTCCAGCAGAGTGATGCCAAGTGATCCCGACACCGTTTGCAAAAATGGTGCTCAGGTATCTCGCCGATATCCTCCTTTCAGCCCCGCCTATCATTTCGGTGATGGACATGCTTCTATCCGGAATCGCTCTATTATTTTCTCGTGTTGGCAACCCTTAATGATCTTAGTTATCAAGAAAGGGCCATGTCAGCAGCCTCAGTTTTCCTTGCTACCCTATTTCTTGGACGAGTACCGATCTTTTTCCATCTGCTTGATAATAATGTGGTTGTGACCTTCGTGTCCCACTACATGATTACCGAGTGCATCCTCGCCTCCGAGGTGTTGGAAATATGCCCTAGAGGCAATAATAAAAGTATTATTATATTTCATTGTTCATGATGATTGTCTTTTATTCATGCTATAAGTGTATTATCCGGAAATCGTAATACATGTGTGAATACTTAGACCACAATATGTCCCTGGTAAGCCTTTAGTTGACCAGCTCGTTGTGATCAACAGATAGTCATGGTTTCCTGACTATGGACATTGGATGTCGTTGATAACGGGATCACATCATTAGGAGAATGATGTGATGGACAAGACCCAATCCTAAGCATAGCATAAAAGATCGTGTAGTTCGTTTTGCTAGAGCTTTGCCAATGTCGAATATCTCTTCCTTAGACCATGAGATCGTGTAACTCCCGGATACCGTAGGAGTGCCTTGGGTGTATCAAACGTCACAACGTAACTGGGTGACTATAAAGGTGCATTACAGGTATTTCCGAAAGTAGCTGTTGGGTTGACACGGATCGAGACTGGGATTTGTCACTCCGTATGACGGAGAGGTATCTCTGGGCCCACTCGGTAATGCATCATCGTATTGAGCTCAATGTGACCAAGGTGTTGGACACGGGATCATGCATTACGGTACGAGTAAAGTGACTTGCCAGTAACGAGACTGAACAAGGTATTGGGATACCGACGATCGAGTCTCGGGCATGTAACGTACCGATTGACAAAGGGAATTGCATACAGGGTTTGATCGAATCCTTGACATCGTGGTTCATCCGATGACAACATCGAGGAGCATGTGGGAGCCATCATGGGTATCCAGATCCCGCTGATGGTTATTGACTGAGAGCGTCTCGGTCATGTCTGCATGTCTCCCGAACCCGTAGGGTCTACACACTTAAGGTTCGGTGACGCTAGGGTTATGAAGATATGTATATGCAGAAACCCGAATGTTGTTCGGAGTCCCGGATGAGATCCCGGACGTCACAAGGAGTTCCGGAATGGTCCGGAGGTAAAGAATCATATATAGGAAGTGCTATTTCGGGCATCGGGACAAGTTTCGGGGTTATCGGTATTGTACCGGGACCACCGGAAGGGTCCCAGGGGTCCACCGGGTGGGGCCACCTGTCCCGGGGGGCCACATGGGCTGTAGGGGGTGCGCCTTGGCCTGCATGGGCCAAAGGCACCAGCCCCTATAGGCCCATGCACCTAGGGTTTCCCCCTAGGAGGAGTCCTAGTGGTGGAAGGCACCCCTAGGTGCCTTGGGGGGGAGGGAAACCTCCCCTAGGCCGCCGCCCCCCCTAGTAGATCTCATCTACTAGGGCCGGCGCCCCCCCCTTGGCACCCCTATATATAGTGGGGGAGAGGAGGGACTTCATACACCAGCCCCTGGCGCCTCCATCTCCCCCCGTTACGTCTCTCCCTCGTAGTCTCGGCGAAGCCCTGCTGCTGTGACGCCCTGCATCCACCACCACGCCGTCGTGCTGCTGGATCTTCATCAACCTCTCCTTCCCCCTTGCTGGATCAAGAAGGAGGAGACGTCTCCCGTCCCGTACGTGTGTTGAACGCGGAGGTGCCGTCCGTTCGGCGCTGGTCATCAGTGATTTGAATCACGTCGAGTACGACTACATCATCACCTTGCAAGCTTCCGCACGCGATCTACAAGTGGTATGTAGATGCAAACTCTCTCCCTTGACTCGTTGCTTAGATGAACTCATAGATGGATCTTGGTGAAACCGTAGGAAAAATTTTAATTTTCTGCAACGTTCCCCAACAGTGGCATCATGAGCTAGGTCTATGCGTAGTTCTCTTTGCACGAGTAGAACACAATTTTGTTGTGGGCGTGGATTTTGTCATCTTACTTGCCTCTACTAGTCTTTTCTTGCTCAACGGTATTGTGGGATGAAGCGGCCCGGACCAACCTTACACGTACGCTTACGTGAGACCGGTTCCACCGATTGACATGCACTAGTTGCATAAGGTGGCTGGCGGGTGTCTGTCTCTCCCACCTTAGTTGGAGCGGAATCGATGAACAGGGCCCTTATGAAGGGTAAATAGAAGTTGACAAAATCACGTTGTGGTGATTCGTAGGTAAGAAAACGTTCTTGCTAGAACCCAATTGCAGCCACGTAAAAGATGCAACAACAATTAGAGGACGTCTAACTTGTTTTTGCAGCGATTGATCATGTGATGTGATATGGCCAGAAGTTGTGATGAATGATGAATTGTGATGTATGAGATCATGTTCTTTGTAAGAGGATTCACGACTTGCATGTCGATGAGTATGACAACCGGCAGGAGCCATAGGAGTTGTCTTTATTTTTTGTATGACCTGCGTGTCATTGAATAACGTCATGTAAACTACTTTACTTTATTGCTAAACGTTAGTCATAGAAGTAGAAGTAGTCGTTGGCGTGACAACTTCAAGAAGACACGATGATGGAGATCATGATGATGGAGATCATGGTGTCAAGCCGGTGACAAGATGATCATGGAGCCCCGAAGATGAAGATCAATGGAGCTATATGATATTGGCCATATCATGTCACAACTATATAATTGCATGTGATGTTTATTATGTATTATGCATCTTGTTTACTTAGGACGACGGTAGTAAATAAGATGATCCCTTATAAAATTTCAAGAACTGTTCTCCCCTAACTGTGCACCGTTTCTACAGTTCGTCGTTTCTAAGCACCACGTGATGATCGGGTGTGATGGATTCTTACGTTCACATACAATGGGTGTAAGACAGTTTTACACAGCGAAAACACTTAGGGTTAACTTGACGAGCCTAGCATGTGCAGACATGGCCTCGGAACACGGAGACCGAAAGGTCGAACACGAATCGTATAGAAGATACGATCAACATGAGAATGTTCACCGACGATGACTAGTCCGTCTCACGTGATGATCGGACACGGGCTAGTCGACTCAGATCGTGTAACACTTAGATGACTAAAGGGATGTCTAATCTAAGTGGGAGTTCATAATTTGATTAGAACTTTATTATCATGAACTTAGTCTAAAACCTTTGCAAATATGTCTTGTAGATCAATGGCCAACGCTAATGTCAACATGAACTTCAACGCGTTCCTAGATAAAACCAAGCTGAAAGATGATGGCAGCAACTATACGGACTGGGTCCGGAACCTGAGGATCATCCTCATAGCTGCCAGGAAACAATATGTCCTAGAAGGACCGCTAGGTGACGCTCCCGTCCCAGAGAACCAAGACATTATGAATGCTTGGCAGTCTCGCGCTGATGATTACTCCCTCGTTCAGTGCGGCATGCTTTACAGCTTAGAACCGGGGCTCCAAAAGCGTTTTGAGCATCACGGAGCATATGAGATGTTCGAAGAGCTGAAACTAGTTTTTCAAGCTCATGCCCGGGTCGAGAGATATGATGTCTCCGACAAGTTCTACAGTTGTAAGATGGAGGAAAACAGTTCTGTCAGTGAGCACATCCTGAAGATGTCTGGGTTGCACAACCGTATGACCCAGCTGAACATTAACCTCCCAGATGAGGCGGTCATTGACAGAATCCTCCAGTCGCTCCCACCAAGCTACAAGAGCTTTGTGATGAACTACAACATGCAGGGAATGGAAAAGACCATTCCTGAAGTGTTCTCGATGCTGAAGTCAGCAGAGGCTGAAATCAAGAAAGAACATCAAGTGTTGATGGTCAATAAGACCACTAAGTTCAAGAAGGGCAAGGGTAAGAAGAACTTCAAGAAAGACGGCAAAGATGTTGCCGTGCCTGGTAAGCCAGTTACCGGGAAGAAGTCAAAGAATGGACCCAAGCCTGAGACTGAGTGCTTTTATTGCAAGGGGAAGGGTCACTGGAAGCGGAACTGCCCCAAATACTTAGCGGATAAGAAGGCCGGCAACACCAAAGGTATATTTGATATACATGTGATTGATGTGTACCTTACCAGTACTCGTAGTAACTCCTGGGTATTTGATACCGGTGCCGTTGCTCATATTTGTAACTCACAGCAGGAGCTGCGGAATAAACGGAGACTGGCGAAGGACGAGGTGACGATGCGCGTCGGGAATGGTTCCAGAGTCGATGTGATCGCCGTCGGCACACTGCCTCTACATTTACCTACGGGATTAGTTTTGAACCTTAATAATTGTTATTTAGTGCCAAGTTTGAGCATGAACATTGTATCAGGATCTCGTTTAATTCGAGATGGCTACTCATTTAAGTCTGAGAATAATGGTTGTTCGATTTATATGAGAGATATGTTTTATGGTCATGCTCCGATGGTCAATGGTTTATTCTTAATGAATCTCGAACGTAATATTACACATGTTCATAGTGTAGATGCCAAAAGATTTAAAGTTGATAACGATAGTCCCACATACTTGTGGCACTGCCGCCTTGGTCACATTGGTGTCAAGCGCATGAAGAAGCTCCATGCCGATGGACTTTTAGAGTCTCTTGATTATGAATCGTTTGACACGTGCGAACCATGCCTTTTGGGCAAAATGACCAAGACTCCGTTCTCCGGAACAATGGAGCGAGCAACCAACTTGTTGGAAATCATACATACCGATGTGTGCGGTCCAATGAGCATTGAGGCTCGCGGAGGATATCGTTATGTTCTCACTCTCACAGATGACTTGAGTAGATATGAGTATGTCTACTTAATGAAACACAAGTCTGAGACCTTTGAAAAGTTCAAGGAATTTCAGAATGAGGTAGAGAATCAACGTGACCGAAAGATAAAATTCTTACGATCAGATCGTGGAGGAGAATACTTAAGTCACGAATTTGGTACACACTTGAGGAAATGTGGAATCATTTCACAGCTCACGCCGCCCGGAACACCTCAGCGAAACGGTGTGTCCGAACGTCGTAATCGCACCCTATTGGATATGGTGCGGTCTATGATGTCCCTTACCGATTTACCGCTATCATTTTGGGGATACGCTCTAGAAACAGCTACATTCACTTTAAATAGGGCACCGTCTAAATCCGTTGAGACGACACCGTATGAATTATGGTTTGGAAAGAAACCTAAGCTGTCGTTTCTGAAAGTTTGGGGATGCGATGCTTATGTCAAGAAACTTCAACCTGAAAAGCTCGAACCCAAGTCGGAAAAATGCGTATTCATAGGATACCCTAAGGAAACTGTAGGGTATACCTTCTACTTAAGATCCGAAGGCAAGATCTTTGTTGCCAAGAACGGATGCTTTCTGGAAAAAGAGTTTCTCTCGAAAGAAGTAAGTGGGAGGAAAGTAGAACTCGATGAAGTACTACCTCTTGAGCGGGAAAGTGGCGCAGCGCAGGAAACCGTTCCTATGATGCCCACACCAACTGAGGAGGAAAACAATGATAATGATCAAGGTACTTCGGATCAAGTTACTGCTGAACTTCGTAGGTCCACAAGGACACGTTCCGCACCAGAGTGGTACGGCAACCCTGTCCTGGAAATCATGTTGTTAGACAACAATGAACCTTCGAACTATGAAGAAGCAATGGCGGGCCCGGATTCCAACAAATGGCTTGAAGCCATGAAATCCGAGATAGAATCCATGTATGAAAACAAAGTATGGACTTTGACAGACTTGCCCGATGATCGGCGAGCGATAGAAAACAAATGGATCTTTAAGAAGAAGACGGACGCGGATGGTAATATTACCATCTATAAAGCTCGACTTGTCGCTAAGGGTTATCGACAGGTTCAAGGGATTGACTACGACGAGACATTCTCTCCCGTAGCGAAGCTAAAGTCCGTCCGAATCATGTTAGCAATTGCCACATACTATGATTATGAGATATGGCAGATGGACGTCAAAACAGCATTCCTTAACGGGCATCTTAAGGAAGAACTGTATATGATACAGCCGGAAGGTTTTGTCGATCCTCGGAACGCTAACAAAGTATGCAAGCTCCAGCGATCCATTTATGGACTGGTGCAAGCATCTCGGAGTTGGAACATTCGCTTTGATGAGATGATCAAAGCGTTTGGGTTTATGCAGACTTATGGAGAAGCCTGCGTTTACAAGAAAGTGAGTGGGAGCTCTGTAGCATTTCTCATATTATATGTAGATGACATACTCCTGATGGGAAATAATATAGAATTTCTGGACAGCATTAAGGCCTACTTGAATAAGTGTTTTTCAATGAAGGACCTTGGAGAAGCTGCTTATATATTAGGCATCAAGATCTATAGAGATAGATCGAGACGCCTCATAGGTCTTTCACAAAGCACATACCTTGATAAGATTTTGAAGAGATTCAGAATGGATCAGTCCAAGAAGGGGTTCTTGCCTATGTTACAAGGTGTGAGACTGAGCTCAGCTCAGTCACCGACCACGGCAAAAGATAAAGAGGAGATGAGTGTCATCCCCTATGCTTCAGCCATAGGATCTATTATGTATGCCATGCTGTGTACCAGACCCGATGTAAACCTTGCCGTAAGTTTGGTAGCAAGATACCAAAGTAATCCCGGCAAGGAACACTGGATAGCGGTCAAGAATATCCTGAAGTACCTGAAAAGGACGAAGGACATGTTTCTCGTTTATGGAAGAGACGAAGAGCTCGTCGTAAAGGGTTACGTCGACTCTAGCTTCGACTCAGATCTGGATGACTCTAAGTCACAAACTGGATACGTGTATATGTTGAATGGTGGAGCAGTAAGCTGGTGCAGCTGCAAGCAGAGCGTCGTGGCGGGATCTACGTGTGAAGCGGAGTACATGGCAGCCTCGGAGGCAGCACATGAAGCGATTTGGGTGAAGGAGTTCATCACCGACCTAGGAGGCATACCCAATGCGTCGGGGCCGATCAAACTCTTCTGTGACAACACTGGAGCTATTGCCCTCGCCAAGGAGCCCAGGTTTCACAAGAAGACCAGGCACATCAAGCGTCGTTTCAACTCCATCCGTGAAAATGTTCAAGATGGAGACATAGAGATTTGCAAAGTGCACACGGATCTGAATGTCGCAGATCCGCTGACTAAACCTCTCTCGCGTGCAAAACATGATCAACACCAGAACTCTATGGGTGTTCGATTCATCACAATGTAACTAGATTGATGACTCTAGTGCAAGTGGGAGACTGTTGGAAATATGCCCTAGAGGCAATAATAAAAGTATTATTATATTTCATTGTTCATGATGATTGTCTTTTATTCATGCTATAACTGTATTATCCGGAAATCGTAATACACGTGTGAATACTTAGACCACAATATGTCCCTGGTAAGCCTCTAGTTGACCAGCTCGTTGTGATCAACAGATAGTCATGGTTTCCTGACTATGGACATTGGATGTCGTTGATAACGGGATCACATCATTAGGAGAATGATGTGATGGACAAGACCCAATCCTAAGCATAGCATAAAAGATCGTGTAGTTCGTTTTGCTAGAGCTTTGCCAATGTCGAATATCTCTTCCTTAGACCATGAGATCGTGTAACTCCCGGATACCGTAGGAGTGCCTTGGGTGTATCAAACGTCACAACGTAACTGGGTGACTATAAAGGTGCATTACAGGTATTTCCGAAAGTAGCTGTTGGGTTGACACGGATCGAGACTGGGATTTGTCACTCCGTATGACGGAGAGGTATCTCTGGGCCCACTCGGTAATGCATCATCGTATTGAGCTCAATGTGACCAAGGTGTTGGACACGGGATCATGCATTACGGTACGAGTAAAGTGACTTGCCAGTAACGAGACTGAACAAGGTATTGGGATACCGACGATCGAGTCTCGGGCATGTAACGTACCGATTGACAAAGGGAATTGCATACAGGGTTTGATCGAATCCTCGACATCGTGGTTCATCCGATGACAACATCGAGGAGCATGTGGGAGCCATCATGGGTATCCAGATCCCGCTGATGGTTATTGACTGAGAGCGTCTCGGTCATGTCTGCATGTCTCCCGAACCCGTAGGGTCTACACACTTAAGGTTCGGTGACGCTAGGGTTATGAAGATATGTATATGCAGAACCCCGAATGTTGTTCGGAGTCTCGGATGAGATCCCGGACGTCACAAGGAGTTCCGGAATGGTCCGGAGGTAAAGAATTATATATAGGAAGTGCTATTTCGGGCATCGGGACAAGTTTCGGGGTTATCGGTATTGTACCGGGACCACCGGAAGGGTCCCAGGGGTCCACCGGGTGGGGCCACCTGTCCCGGGGGGCCACATGGGCTGTAGGGGGTGCGCCTTGGCCTGCATGGGCCAAAGGCACCAGCCCCTATAGGCCCATGCGCCTAGGGTTTCCCCCTAGGAGGAGTCCTAGTGGTGGAAGGCACCCCTAGGTGCCTTGGGGGGAGGGAAACCTCCCCTAGGCCGCCGCCCCCCCTAGTAGATCTCATCTACTAGGGCCGGCGCCCCCCCTGGCACCCCTATATATAATGGGGGAGAGGAGGGACTTCATACACCAGCCCCTGGCGCCTCCATCTCCCCCCGTTACGTCTCTCCCTCGTAGTCTCGGCGAAGCCCTGCTGCTGTGACGCCCTGCATCCACCACCACGCCGTCGTGCTGCTGGATCTTCATCAACCTCTCCTTCCCCCTTGCTGGATCAAGAAGGAGGAGACGTCTCCCGTCCCGTACGTGTGTTGAACGCGGAGGTGCCGTCCGTTCGGCGCTGGTCATCGGTGATTTGAATCACGTCGAGTACGACTACATCATCACCTTGCAAGCTTCCGCACGCGATCTACAAGTGGTATGTAGATGCAAACTCTCTCCCTTGACTCGTTGCTTAGATGAACTCATAGATGGATCTTGGTGAAACCGTAGGAAAAATTTTAATTTTCTGCAACGTTCCCCAACACGAGGTAGTCCAGGTTGCTACCAGGCTAAGCTAGCACTTGGTGTAGCGCTGTTTACACCAATTCTTCCACACATTTATTCATCCTCGTGCACCCCGTCACAGCATGCTAGATCATAGAACTGGAGACCCCGCGAGATTTGTGTGCTTAAGTAGGCATGCATATTGTGACTAGCAGTAATATGTGACATTGATTGTGTGTGAATTGATTGTTGTTGTGTGCTTTTGTTTAGTTGAGTTTTCTTTTGCTTCTTTCTTTTTGGGCCCCGGTGTTGCATTATTTTCCCCCCTATAAAGAGTTGCTCATCAACTGACACCGGACTCGAAGAAGTAATAAGGATTCCAAATATTTGGAAACTCAGCTAAACAGAATGGAATTCTCATCCGACTGCAGTGAAATATGGAATATCTGATTTTGAGGCTGATAATCAATTTTGCATTAGTATGCACTCCTCTCAACCGTACGGATAACTCAAGTCTACATCAGTACAAAATCCTCACAACAGTAATGATCAAGTCAGCAGCAAGGCAAGTCAGGTACAAGATCAACGGTATATTTTGAGTCAAAGGTATGGATCATATACAAAATTTTGGCTCAGCAATGCATGATGCTTGAAATATGTTATCATCCGAAATAAATTCAGAATGTGATATGCTCAAGGAAGACAGTCAAACAAATTTTCTCATGCAAATACTCAGTCACAGAATAGTATGGGCATGTGTGTAGATTTCAGTCTGCATATTAGTATGAAGCTTTGGATGTAAGAAACTCAGTCTTCTTCCACACGTTATCGGATGAAATTTATGATGCAAGGCTCCTCAAATTTCCTCAGCATGATATGTGAACAATTTCCGGTCCAAGATACCCGGTCTTTCTCAGCAAGATACCTCGGTAAAAGCTTCTGACAGACGAAAATGAATTTTTCTCAACAAGCAAACCTGAGGAGAAACTTCTCAAGTACGAAACTCAGGCCTCTCCAACACAATAATCAGATCAAGCTTCCCTTGTTAGCTATTGAGCCTACTTCTGCACACTACCCAGACTAAAGCATCAAGCAGAAGCTAACGAGTCCTCCTCAGCAAGCTACTCTGATGGCTTCTCTCCTAAGCCACTCAGTCCACATCAATATCACAGTATTGCACCGTCCTTAGAGGGTATATGATAAGTTGCCAATGTATGGCAGTACCGCTGAAGAATCAGACTCGCAACATTTTTGTCAGAAGCACAAATCAGTTAGGGCATGTGTCTTCTTCAGAAAGCCAGTGTTTGGTTGCATATGATTCTTATATATGGTAAGCATGTATCCCCAGTCATATTAGTCACTCATACGAGGTACGACAAGGATCCAACCGATATACCTAAGGAAAGTACGGATCCCACAGCCTCACAAATCATGCAAATAAAGATAAGCAGAGATTCACATCTTATGTAATACAAGAATCGACAAGATCTGGGGATGACATCATCTAATCAACAGTCTTGAAAATGGTCATCAAGGTCATTATTCCCGCAACTGACAAGGAGATGTCCTGAAACCTTGTTACCTTCTTGTATGATTGGCCTCAGCAATGAGCTCCGTACAGCTACAAACCCCGGTATATCTCATATGTGTGCGGACCCATGTCAGAAAATAGGCACAATGAATAATGTCAAAAATATTGCACTAATCACGTCCCTGGTCATACGAAGAATCAAGGACATGTGTGGCCAAGTTATTTCAGTAAGGAATCCTAACAAAGAAAATCATGACCGTTAAAGGGTGAGGCTGACAGCAAAGGTATGATGATTTCTGCATGACTATCAAGGTCCGGATACCCAAATTAGTTGGAGGCCGTAATTCCATATGATCCCCAAAGGCATACCCTCAGAGGTGTAACATCCCAAATTTTCAATTTGGAATGTTATACATAGGTCATTCATGCATATCATATTTTATTGCATTTCACCGTTTTCATATTTGAATATTTATCAAATATCGAAACAAGGATCATTTTGGTTTTAATATTTTTTCTCTTCGAAAATATTTCATATTAAAATATATGAGAGGAGATAATATGACTTCTCCAAAATAAATGAAATGTTGGAGGAAAAATACTAAAATCAAATAAATAAATTTTATTTGGATTTTATTGCTATTTTATTCGAATTAGGAAAAAAATGCAATTTTCGAAATTGCATTAGAGGCCCAAATAAATGTTCACCATGTCCGCTATATTTATAGAGGACGGGGAAACTTTATTTCAGGATTTTGGAGTCCGTTTAGTATTTCTTTTCTTTGTTTTTTTGCGCGTCGGAATTATTTTCTAAAAAAAGGAGTAACCGACTTACCGGGCCGTGTCCGGCTAGGACACTGCGCCCGACCGGCCTTATAAGCCGCGCCCCCGAGGCCCGCATCGCCCCAGCCCTGCCGAAACCCTAGCATTGCCCGTCGCTCGCCGCCGCCGCCAGTGCCGCGCGCCGCCGCGCGCCGCTGCTGCCTGCCGCCCCGCCATCGCTGCCTCCCATCCCGCGCGTCGCACCACGCCGCCGCGTCGCCACCGCCGCCGTCCGCCGGAGACGCGCCGTCCCGCCGCTGCCGCCGACCTCGCCAGAGGTAGCCGCCGCTGCCGCCGGTTTTCTCGAGAAAAACCGTTCGGTTTTCTTTCGAAACCCTAGATCTCGTTTTTTTATTTTTAGATCGGTTTTGTTTCGGTTTTTCTCAGTTCGATTAAATAGCGCACATTCGTTCGTACGTTCATTTTAACGAACTCTGTTCGTCAGTTAGTTGCAGATAGCGAACATTTGTTCGTTAGCCTGTTCGTCAGTTTTCTTTTCCTAGGGTTTTTTCACGATTATTTTTGGTCGCGATTTCTGCCCTAATCTTTGATCTAGTATAACTTTTCGCTCGTTTATCTGTTTCAGGCGATTCAAGTGCCTAGGTCTTCATCTCGAAGCCCTCTTTCTGTTTAACCAACTTGAACAATATTTTGGTATTGTAAAATTTTACGTTATTCTAGATTAGTGTTTGGATCTTGTTTCTTTCACCCTTTGAGTTTCGTTGCTCCGTTTGATTTGATTCTTTTTGCAAACTGGGTTCTTCAGTTGAAATTTCTGGTTAGATCTTCTTATTTGATATTTACTCATGCATCTTTGCTTGATTTCTTATGTATGCTGTTGTTTGTTTGCGACAGAATTCCCGTAGTGCGAAGCGTGCTACTACGAGTCTCTAGGTTTTGCGGACCGTCAGCAAGGCAAGTAACACATTGATCATACTCTTTTCATACCCAGTTTTTATGCATTAGTTACAATCCTCAAACATAGCATGATTAGGATGTGATTTAACTTGTGGGTATTCGGGAAGTAGATGATGAGGTAGAACCTATTGCCCTATTTATTATCAAACCCCTAGGAGTTACTTCTATGTTATGCTTATATTGCCATGCTATGCTCGTAGACATGGATTGGGGTTGAGTGAATTCATGACAGATGTGAGTTGTTAAATAATGGTTCAACTTAAGGTGGCAACTTTAATACACATCTGGGTGGATTGCTTGTGGGCACCTGGAGAATCCAGTGTTGTCCTAGGATATCCCCGAGTAACCGTGTGATCATCCTACAGTCCGCCACCCAGGCTCAAAGGGATCATAAGATTATTCATGCTAGAAACTTCCATGTGTAGCCACAAGCCATTATGGGCTCTGGCATAGTTGAGTATGTTGCATTACCTCTTTCTATGGTAGTCTAGCAAATGTAGAGGGAAAGTAGTTGTAACTGTCTACCCAGAGTAAAGAGTGAATGCTTCTGAAAGACTGTGTCTCGGTCATCCGTTTCTCAAACACTATGTAGTGCGAGAAATCCAACGGAGGAGATCGAGTCTTGTGGGGAAAAGTGCGCAAACCTCTGCAGAGTGTACAATCTAATCATGGTTAGCCGTGTCCCCGGTTATTGACATCTTGAGTATCTGGTACTTGAATCATTGGTTTGATCTCATCACTCTAAATTAATTTGTCGGGTTGATAATGATTACTTTAATTTGGATTGAGTTGGAGGAACCTTCTCAATGATGTTTCAACCACTATGATAGTTAAATAAAATCTATTCCTTTGTTGTAGGGAAAAATTGGCTTTTTGCAAAAACAATATAACTATAGAGCCTCCACCAGCCATATATGCATGTAGTGATAGCATCTAATTGTTCATTGCTCTACTATGTTATATTGCCAGCATATTCCATGTGCTGACCCATTTTCAGGCTTCAACATATTATGTTGCAGACTTTTCAGACGAGGAGTAAGGTGCGCTAGGTCGTTTGTCATGCACTCAACTATACCGTTGGAGTTGATGGACTCACTTTATCTTCCAAGCCTTCCGCTGCTATCCTATTTAGATGGCCTTAAGCCATATTTATTGTAATAAGTTCTCTTTTCAGACATTCGGTATAATAAGTGTGTGATTGCTACTCTGTTATAAATCCATTCGAGTACTGTGTGTGTCAGCATTACCGATTCAGGGATGACACTGAAGCACAGAGACTTGACCATTTGAGGTCGGGTCGCTACAGGATGGTATCAGAGCACATGCTGAATGTAGGACACAACCACTAAGATGAGACATATGTCACTCTTCTCTACTCATTTCTGACTCCTCTCCATTTTCTACTCTTTAAAATGGCGGACTCGAGGAACAGGTTTGCACAACCGGATGAAGACACACCCTTTGGACGACACTTGAAGGAAGTCACTAGGTACCTAAACATTGGAATACCAAGTTTCACCGGGACCTACACTGCCACTTTACCAGAAGAGGAGCGCTGGATGATCCGAGTTCAAGTTCCAGGAAGGACATTCACGCCAGTCACTGAGCCCATAGAGTTTTCCTTCGATGCACCAACCTGGAGTTTAGGCAAGAGCATGGCAGCCCACATCGCCATGGGACGCATCGGCGAAGTTTATCACAAGGATCTTAAGGACACTATCTATCAGATATGTGGGCGCCGAGACGAGCAATGGGAGATGATCAGCACCAGGAAGGACATGTCCATTGCAGCTTTCATCCAGGAGTTAAACCAACACATTCAACGCCAGGAGAACGATATGTGCGCAAGCATGATAGACTTGAAGAAGGCAATGACCAGGATCTCAAAGCTAGAAGAGGAACTCAAGTATACACATGATGTATATGAGGAGGAAATGATGATACTCGTGGAGAAGAATGACGACTTGATAAGAAAGATAGGAGTATTCATGGGAGACCCCGCGCCAGGAGAAGACGATGATTCCACTTGCCCGGAGAACTACATCATCATCAACGACACCGACTACGACCCCGATGATAGTAACGATGACTATGAAGATGAAGCTGGAGTAGATATCATGGAGTCTTCCACCGATCAAATTTTCTAGTCGACCACCATATGAGTAGTAGTATTCCCCCTGTATATAGTAGTAGTCTGAGCACTTTTGTAACAATAGTTCTAGACCGATTGTGTGCCCTTGCTTGATTGATTGAGTGATATGATATGATTGTGTTTGTCTCATGTGCCTATGGGTAGTGCTTTCTCCCTAGAACCCTTTTCTATTCTAATCTCTCCCCTCTAAACCCATCAGATGCCTCCGAGACGCGACACCGGATTTGTCTTCCCACCTGAGATCACCCAGTTGATCCAGCAGCAGAATGCCTTGATGCAGATATTAGTTCAGAACCAAGGCAACAAGAGCAACAACAACAACAAAAACAAAAACAACAACAACAACAACAACAACAACAACAACAACAACAACAACAACAACAACAACAACAACAACAACAATAACAACAACAACAACAACAATAACAACAACAACAACCCGCCTCCAGTTGACAACTTAGCCCGTTTTCTGAGGTTACAGCCGCCAGTGTTTTCTAGTAGCACCAAGCCAATAGTTGCTGATGACTGGCTACACAAGATTGGAAGGGAGTTGACAACCGTAGGCTACACAAATGCTGAGAAGGTGCATTTTGCCGCACACCAATTGGATGGACAAATAGCTTCATGGCGGGAGAATTACACAACCACTTTCCCTATAGCCAATATCACTTGGGATCAGTTTCAGCAAGCATTCCGCACATCCCATGTCTCAACTGGATCTATGAGCAAGAAGAAGCGTGAGTTTCATAACTTGCGCCAGGGGAATTGTATTGTGGCTCAGTACATGGATGAGTTTAGTAAGCTATCTCGGTATGCCCCTGATGATGTGGCCACAGATGCCGGAAGCAGGAGAAGTTTATGGAAGGGCCGAATGATGAGATGAGCATGCAGTTGATGGTGGAACATTCAACAACTACCAGGAGTTGGTAGACAAGGCTCTTATGATTGAAGGGAAGTAGTAGAAGATTGTGAGCCGCAAGAGGAAGTATGGACAAGGAAAGGACAATTTTGGAGCCCAGCAGAAGCCTCGTTTCACCCCGAACTAGCTCCACAACTACAATGGCCCCAATAATGGGAATGGGAGTGGAGCAAGCAGTAATCAGTACCGCTCCAATCCAGCCACACCCGCCAAGGACCTCATTCACATTACTTGTTTCAAGTGCGGGAAGACTGGACACTATGCCACTGAGTGCCCTGAGGCGAAGAATGAGAATGGCAATGGAAGATCTGGGAAGAAGCCCAACCCTTTCAACAGGGGGCAAGTGAACCACGTGAACGTGGAGGAAGTTGAAGAGCAGCCAGACGCAGTTATCGGTAAGTTTTTGGTTAAGTCATTTAACGCAATTGTTCTTTTTGATACTGGTGCAACACATTCATACATTTCAAGGGGATTCATGGATAAGTATAAGTTGCCCACTAAAGTACTTAGGACACCTATGTTAGTAAGCTCACCAGGAGCAGAGTATATGGCAAGTCAAGGATGTTTCAGATGCCATTGACCATTGGAAGCCTTGTTTTCCCCTCAGACCTGATAATTTTAGAGTCACAAGGATTGGGTGTGATACTAGGTATGGATTGGCTATCGATGTATGGGGGAAACATTGATTGCGCGAGTAAGTCAATTTTACTCACCACCCCAGGGGAAAAAAGGATCAAGTATGTATCTAGGCATGCGCCTAGGAGGACCCAAGTAAAAAAAAATTCTCTCACGGGAGTTGTTCAGGAGGAAGTGGCTGTAGTCAAGGATTACCCAGACGTATTTCCAGAAGAGTTACCAGGCATGCCGCTAGATTGAGACATTGAGTTTTTGATAGAACTATTGCCAGACACCGGACCAATATCAAAGAGACCATACCGGATGCCGCAAATGATCTAGAAGAGATTAAGAAGCAGATTAAGGAGTTATTAGAGAACGGTTACATTCGACGAAGTTCATCACCATGGGGAGCCCCAGTGCTCTTGGTTGAGAAGAAGGATGGATCGTTAAGGATGGTTGTGGATTATCATGCGTTCAATGAAGTAACGATCAAGAACAAGTACCCACTACCGATGATCAATGATTTGTTTGACGAGCCGCAAGGAGCAAAATTGTTTTCGAAGATCGATCTGCGATCAAGATATCACCAGCTGAAGAATCGAGAAAAGGATATACCAAAAACAGCATTCACCACAAGGTACGGGTTATATGAGTATATGGTTATGTCATTTGGACTGACTAACGCCCCTTCCTATTTCATGAGAATGATGAATAAGGTGTTCATGGAGTTCTTGAATAAGTTTGTCGTGGTGTTCATAGATGATATCTTGGTATACTCGAAGAATGAAGAGGAACACAAGGAGCATTTGCGTTTAGTTCTCAAGAAGCTCAGGGAACACCAGTTATATGCCAAGTTCAGCAAATGTGAGTTTTGGTTGAAGGAAGTTGGATTTCTTGGACATGTTATATTAGGAGAAGGTATAGCAGTGGATCCTACCAAGGTCCAGTCAGTCACCGAGTGGTTGGCACCCACCTCAGTTGGAGAGATCCGCAATTTTCTTGGACTCGTGGGATACTATCGAAGATTTATTGAGAATTTCTCCAAGATTGAAAAACCTATGATGGCATTGTTGAAGAAGGACACCATGTTCCATTGTACTGTAGAATGTGAAGCAAGTTTCCAGGAGTTGAAGAAATATTTGAGTACAGCCCCAATACTGATTCTGCCGGATATACGCAAGGATTTCCAAGTGTATTGCGACGCCTCTCGTTTAGGACTTGGCGGAGTGCTTATGCAGGACGAAAGAGTTGTTTCATATGCCTCACATCAACTTCGACCGCATGAGTTGAATTATGCCATGCATGACTTGGAGTTAGCAGCTGTAGTGCATGCGCTCAAGACTTGGAGACACTTTCTTATTGGAAACCGTTGTGATATGTACACGGATAACAAGAGTTTGAAGTACATTTTTACTCAGAAGGAGCTGAATCTCAAGAAAATGAGATGGTTGGAGCTCATAAAGGATTATGATATGAAGTTGCACTATCATCCAAGAAAGGCCAATGTCGTAGCAGATGCTTTGAGCCGGAAGAGTTATGCCAATACCCTCATGAGCGGAGGATTACCAAAGGAGTTAGCAGAAGATCTCAGGGAGCTTCGTTTGGAGATTGTTCCTAGAGGTTTTGTTGCAGCGATGGAAGTTCAGTCAACATTGATGGGAATGATTCATGAAGCTCAGAAGGATGACAAGGAAATTGCCGAGATAAAGGAGAAGATGAGTGAAGGAAAAGCCAAAGGTTTTCGTGAGGATGAACACGACACCTTGTGGTTTGAGGACCGTGTATATGTGCCCAATAATGCAGAGATCAGGAAGTTGATACTTCAGGAAGCTCATGACTCGCCATACTCGATACATCCCAGAAAAACCAAGATGTATTTGGATTTGAAGGAGCGTTTCTGGTGGACTGGTATGAAGAAGGATATTGCTGAGTATGTAGCAGTATGTGATGTATGTTAGAGAGTGAAGGAAGAACATCAGAAGCTAGCAGGACTACTGCAGCCTATGCCGATACCCGAATGGAAGTGGGACAATCTTGGCATGGATTTTATCATCGGATTACCCAGGACCCGATCAGGATATGATTCTATCTGGGTAGTAGTTGATCGCTTGACCAAAGTGGCTCACTTTATCCCAGTGAAAACCACTTATACCAGTGCAAAGTTGGCCAAGATATACATGACCAGGATTGTATGTCTGCTCGGAGTTCCGAGAACCATCGTATCAGATAGAGGAACACAATTTACTTCAAAGTTTTGGCACCAACTGCACCAGACTCTGGGAACCAGGCTGGAGTTCAGTACCGCTTTTCACCCGCAGATAGATGGACAGACCGAGAGAGTCAATCAGATTTTGGAGGACATGTTGAGAGCTTGTGTGCTAGATTATGGATCCAGTTGGGATGATAACTTGCCATACGCGGATTTTTCATACAACAATAGCTACTAGGCCAGTTTGAAGATGGCACCGTTTGAAGACCTGTATGGAAGAAGATGCCGAACACCTTTGATGTGGGATGAAGTTGGAGACCACCAGTTGTTTGGACCAGATTTGATTAAGGAGTCTGAAGAGAAGGTTAAGCTGATTCGAGATAGATTGAAGGTAGCTCAGGCCAGGCAGTAGAGTTATGCATATTCAATACGCAAGGAGGTAGTCTGTGAAATCGGAGACAGACCATATCTGCGAGTGTCACCTTTGCGAGGAGTGAAACATTTTGGAGTTAAGGGAAAGTTAGACCCGAGATTTGTAGGACCATACCATGTTTTGGAACGCATGGGAGAGGTTGCTTACAAGTTGGAGTTACCCGAAGGACTGTCAGGAGTTCATGATGATGTTTCCCAGTTGAAGATGTGTCATGCTGAGATGGCTAATATTCCTCTGAGAGATACAGTGCCCTTGGAAGCGATTCAGTTGGACAATGATTTGACTTATGAGGAGAAACCTGTCAAGATTCTTGAGTTTGCCAGCCGACTTACTCGCAGCAAGGTTATCAAGTTTTGCAAAGTTCAGTGGAGCCACCATACTGAGGATGAAGCCACCTGGGAATGAGAGGATGATTTACGGAAGGACCACCCACTCCTATTTTCTAGCCAACCCAAATCTTGTGGACGAGATTCATCTTAAGGGGGTAGCTTTGTAACATCTCAAATTTTCAATTTGGAATGTTATAGATAGGTCATTCATGCATATCATATTTTATTGCATTTCGTTCTTGCAATCCTCGAAATTCTAAGCAACTCAAGGAACCACGGAGAGAGTTGGGGATTTCACCGTTTTCATATTTGAATTTTTATCAAATATCGAAACAAGGATCATTTTGGTTTTAATAATTTTTCTCTCTAAAAATATTTCATATTAAAATATATGAGAGGAGATAATATGACTTGTCCAAAATAAATGAAATATTGGAGGAAAAATACTAAAATCAAATAAATAAAATTTATTTGGATTTTATTGCTATTTTATTCGAATTAGGAAAAAAAATGTGTTTTTCAAAATTGCATTAGAGGCCCAACTAAATGTTCACCTTGTCCGCTATATTTTTAGAGGATGGGGAAACTTTATTTCAGGATTTTTGGGGTCCGTTTAGTATTTCTTTTCTTTGTTTTTCTGCGTGTTGGAATTATTTTAAAAAAATGAGTAACTGACTTACCGGGCCGTGTCCGGCTAGGACACTGCTCCCGAACGGCCTTATAAGCCGCGCCCCCGAGGCCCTAGGCCCGCATCGCCCCAGCCCACTGAAACCCTAGCACCGCCCGTCGCTTGCCGCCGCCAACGCCGCCCGTCGTTGCCGCCTCCCATCCCGCGCCGCCGCATCGCCGCCACCGCCGTCCGCCGTCTTGCCGCCCGCCGGCGCCGCGCCATCCGCCGTCCCACCGCCGTCGCTGCCGACCTCGTCGGAGGTAGCCGCCGCCTCTGCCGGTTTTCGCAAGAAAAACCGTTCGGTTTTCTTTCGAAATCCTAGGTCTCATTTTTTTATTTTGAGATCGGGTTTTTTCGGTTTTTCTCGGTTCGATTAAGTAGCGGACATTTGTCCATAGGTTCGTTTTAACGAACTCTGTTTGTCGGTTAGTTGCAGACAGCGAACATTCGTTCGTTAGCCTGTTCCTCAGTTTTCTTTTTCCAGGGTTTTTTCCGCGATTATTTTCGATCACAATTTCTGCCCTAATCTTCGACCTAGTATAACTTTTCGCTCTTTTATCCATTTTAGGCGATTCGAGCGCCTAGGCCTTCGTCTCGAAGCCCTCTTTCTGTTTAACCAACTTGAACAAGATTTTGGTACTGTAAAATTTGACTTTAGTCCAGATTAGTGTTTGGATCTTGTTTCTTTCGCCGTTTGAGTTTCAGTGCTCCGTTTGATTTGATTCTTTTTGCAAACCGGAGTTCTTCAGTTGAACTTTCTGGTTAGATCTTCTTATTTCAGATCTACCCGTGCATCTTTGCTTGATTGCTTATGTATGCTATTGTTTGTTTGCGATAGAATTCTCGGAGTGCGAAGCGTGCTACTACGAGTCTCTAGGTTTTGCGGACCGTCAGCAAGGCAAGTAACACATTGATCATACTCTTTTCATACCCAGTTTTTATGCATTAGTTACAATCCTCAAACATTGCAAGATTAGGATGTTATTTAACTTATGGGTATTTGGAAAGTAGATGATGAGGTAGAACCTATTGCCCTATTTATTATCAAACCCGTGGGAGTTCCTTATACGTTATGCTTATATTACCATGCTATGCTCGTAGACATGGATTGGGGTTGAGTGAATTCATGACAGATGTGAGTTGTTAAATAATGGTTCAACTTAAGGTGGCAACTTTAATACACATCTGGGTGGATTGCTTGTGGGCACTTGGAGAATCCAGTGTTGTCCTAGGATATCCCAGAGTACCCGTGTGATCATCCTACGGTCCACCACCCAGGATCAATGGGATCATAAGATTATTCATGCTAGAAACTTCCGTGTGTAGCCACAAGCCATTATGGGCTCTGGCATAGTTGAGTATGTTGCATTACCTCTTTCTGTGGTAGGCTAGCAGATGTAGAGGGAAAGTAGGTGTAACTATCTACCCAGAGTTAAGAGTGAATGCTTCTGAAAGACCGTGTCTTGGTCATCCATTTCTCAAACACCATGTAGTGCGAGAAATGCAACGGAGTAGATCGAGTTTTGTGGGGAAAAATGCGCAAACCTCTGCTGAGTGTACAAACTAATCATGGTTATCCGTGTCCCCGATTATTGACATCTTGAGTATCTGGTACTTGAATCTTTGGTGTGGTATCATCACTCCATTTGAGTACTATGTGTGTCAGCATTACCGATCCAGGGATGACACTGAAGCACAGAGACTTGACCGTTTGAGGTTGGGTCGCTACAAGAGGCCTACTATGTTTTACAAGGATTTCATATCCCGCTGACCCACTGGGAACGGTTAGTGTGGAAAATCCAATTGTGCATACCGACAAAATGAGAAAGTCAAAATCTGAACAATCAACTCAGACCCGGTATACTCAACGACGGAATCAAGTACTTGGTCAGTCTGGCAGGAAAAGCAATTCTGCCAGCCCCCTGTCGGGCCAGTCTCAAGATGTAAATATTTGAGGTATGACACAGCTATAACTCCATACACCGTTATATTGCTCTTGGCAAAAGGCAGTCGAATCTTTGGTACATATCTCATGCTCGAGCCAAAGGAACAAATCAAAATAAATCATTACCACTTATGAGCAGTCAGAGTCGGTCAGAAGATGGCCATGATGAATTCTCAACATTTTATTGAAACCAGAAGGCTTGTATTTATTTGAAGCTGATCCATGACCGAAGTAAAAAGGTTTTCGTGACCAAAAGAAAATTTATGCTCAGATCCATTGGATATCATCACATGTATGGAGAATCAAGGTCAGTAATAAGGAATTGGAATATGAGCAAAGACCCGTTAGAATTTGGGGAAAGGTGAAGGAAGCCACCCCAGAGCAAGGTAAGTTAATCATTTGAAATTCTTGGGGGAACAATGACTAAAGGAAAAAGGATACCCGAGCTGGAAACGGTGTCCTAAAGTCATACTTGTTCCCTGAGCAACCAAATCTCGAGGACGAGATTTCTTTAAGGGGGGAAGGTTTGTAATAGCCTGGATTTTGGCCCTTTCCTTTTTCTTTTAATTTAATTGGTTTTTGCTCTGTTTTTCTTTTTGGAGTGGTTCTGTGGCCTGGCCACCTGGGAAATCATCTTCATTTTCCTCTCCCAAGTGGCTCATCATTCCCAAAACCTTGACAAGATCATGCCACTTCACTGCTTGACCAAACCCTAATTTCTTTTTCTCAGGAATATTCCTTTTTCTATTAAAGGAATAACCCTGTCTGCCCTAGGTTGTGAAGCAACCTATATTTCTGTCCATCCAAAAATTCCCAAATAATTCTCATAATTCCTTTGGGTCATAGGTTGCTCAAATATGCCCAAACTTTCCTGTCCTAGCCCAAGAATAATTCTCCAAAAAATATTCTTCATTTCTTTCCAGAGTGGCACTTTGAGAAGGAAGTGTTATTTATCTTATCTTGTTTGCTCCCAAACTTGTTGGGCATTCTTTTATGTCCAAATAATTGCCACATGCCAAAATTCAACTTTATTTGCCTAGCCAATCTTCCTCAGTGATTTTTCAAAGTTTTTGTTAAACAGAAGCCATCGTGAAGGAAGTAGACTAGCTAGGAGAATCCAAATGAGTTGAAATTTTGCATGCCTCTTCACGTGCTCACATAATTACCCTCCAAATTTATGCCCCATCCAATCAACTATGTGAGCACATGACCAAATCTTTGATTCTGGCAATATTTTCAGGTTGTAAAGCAAGTGCATTTTATATTGCTTCAAAAAATCATCATAAATTACCAGATTTTTCTCCTAGTCAAATGACATCTCTCCACCAAATTTGGCACCATTTCATTGAGCCATTGTTCACCAAAATTATTCCAAGATTCCGGTCAGTGAAGATGGCTGTGAAGGAAGTACCATTTTGGTGAATCCAATTGGTCTGAAATTTTTACAGCTTCTTACTATGACCAAATAACTAAGCCTTGCCAAATTTGAGCTCAAGTTGATGCTCCATGTGACTGCATCATCCAAATCTTATTTCTAGACCAAAAATGCAGTTGTGAAGCAACTATATTCATTACTGGTCCAAATCTTCGCAAAGTCACCAGGATGAAAGTCCTTCTTACCCTAAACCTCGCAGACAACTCCATTGCTCCCAATCTCCTTCCTGTTGATCAGACGTTCACGACCAAGTTTACTACAATAAACTTCAGAGGTAACTTACCATTTAACCAGAGCAGTTTTCATCGATCTACCACCGCAGTTGTAACCTCCCCTGGAAGGACTTACCACTAGACAACATGTTCAAGCCCATCTCCCTGCTACATGCCAGTGCACGCAGTGACCGCGTTAATGGCATCACAGTGCACACGCTCTGTGTGAAGTGGCCGCGTCCAGTGGCCGTTTGTGCTGCGGCACCTCATCATCTCGTTGCCTTCGCGCGCGTGACCCTATCGATTGTCTTCCTCTCGTCGTCACCGTTCCCTTGGACCCCTCTCCCCCTTCGTCCGTTTCCTCACCGACGCTCGCTGCTGAACGTCCACGGGGGCACAGTGCTCCGTTTGGCTCCGAGCTCACCTCGGACTCTTCCTCTGCTCTCCGGCGTCGTCTACCCCTCCATGACCTCTGAATCAATGGCTCGTCGTGTTCCCGCGCCCTCCCATGCTTGATGAGCTCGTCAGAGCCTCGGCCAGACATGCCCGGCGGCACCCGAGCCCGTGCCTCTCGCCCGGCTATATATAGCCCTCCCTCGAGCCATTTGACCTCACCAAGCTTCTTCCCTGCCTCCTAGCAACCTCCCCAGCCTCTCGTTTGAGCTCAAGCTGCTCCCATGCCCTTCCATCGCCGCCTCAGGTCCCCCCGATTCTGGCGACCCTAGCCATCTCCTTCCGCTCCACCACCTCCAGAGGCATCCACCACCACTACTGAACCACCCCATCGCCTCTCCTCCTCCCCCCATGACCTGTAGCCGTGAGCTCACCAGTGGCCGACGGCATGCTTCACCGCGGTCGATGCCCCGCTTTTCCCCAAGCTCCATGGTGGTCGAGACCTACATGGGTGTGCGCGCCTCAGTCTCCTGAACCCGCCGGTAGGCCGCGCGCCGTCTGAGGTGACCTATGCCGCCGGCAATCGCCGTCGGGGCGAGCTCCTCCCTCGGCCAGGCGCGCATACGCGGGAGGAAGAAGAAGGGAGCTAGGAGAGAGATAGAAAGCCCGCGATACCCGCTCGTCAGCGACCCAGCGCCACGTGCCCCACTGCCACGCGGGATAAGTGGAAACATATATTCTATCGTTTACGTTTTTGGTAAGAGAAAGCGTAAACCTCCGTGGCCTCTGTCTAGAATACGTTTTCCTTGTTCGAAAGCGTATTCCCTGTCTACTTCGGCTGAAAGTGCGTTTTTTTGCACAAAGCGTATTTTGCCCGAATGCGTTTTCAGTTTTCTCAGTCAGGGGCTTGTTTGCAGAAAACATTTTACAGATAGGTCCCTGGCAGAAAACACTTCATAACTTTTCAACCACAACTCCGAATGAGGTGATTCCAAAGCCCACTTCTTCGCTTCGTCGAGCCCGTTCTGTTTGTATCATTTTCATTATGATTCAACATTCTGAAAATGACCATTTTGCCATTGTCGTTAACCAGCCCCTTTCGAGAGAGAAGTGTTTCCGACAAATCTTTCTGCGATGTTTCCGCACTTCTTCCTGGTGCATTCTTCATCACCAGGCAAGCCACAACCACCATTTGCATGATAGCCATGCAGTAGCATTGGTTTTCAACTTGAATCTTTAATCACTGTATGCTTGCTTTGCTACTACTATAGTTATTTCGGTTATTTTTATGGATCGGTGGTTACCGTCTTGCTATCTTTTCTTACACCCTGTTATCACGTTCTACCTGCTAGTATTACTTTCGTATTGGCCATGCTTGATAATAGTACATGTTGGGTTGGTCATGTTCTTCGGTGCATGACCAACGCTGGTTACCGAGTACCGTTGATATGCATTGTTCCTTTGCTATTAATTGGTTAAGTGTTTACTCAGTAATGTGATTGGTGTGTTCTTGCATGGTACTTATTGTTGATGATAATGTTCATGTTATTCTATGAGTAGTGTTGTACTTGTAATATACATACTCGTCATTATGATATGCTCAGTTGGATATGATTCATCGTTGATATGGTGGACTGTTATGTTGCACCCCATGCTTGTGTTGATATCATACTCATGCATTGTAATTGCATCATGTTATTTTATCATGGCTCGGCATATTTGCATTCAAGTTTAACCAGATTAAATTGAATTTGAACAATTGTTGGCTGAGTCATGGTGCCACCATATCGAGATGACCAGTGCAACCACACTTACCTTTATGGGAAGGTCCTAACTGGGTCTATTGTCGTGCCTCTCGCTGGTGCCTCCCACGCGGGAAGGTTATGGGCGCGCGCTACCCTGATTAGGTAGGCGGACATAAGCCTTGTGTGCCCGTAATTGTTCTATCTGGATTGTCCCCGTTTGGGACCGTTTTGCCATGACGGTGGCCATTTTGCCACGACGGTGGCCATTGGTGCCTTTGGTAGGCACGGGGCCACCCATGACCTAGCCCAAAGGGGAGTTGGTCGGAGTGGCCGGGAGAGTGTCATGGTAGTAGGACGGTTTTGTCGGAACGTCGTTGGTCCACCCGAATGGTAGTGCGAGGCCATGGGTTTCGTGGTGTGGGTACAATGTGCTAATCTCTGCAGAGTGTATACTAAATCTATCGATAGCCGTGCCTGCGGATAAGGGCCCAGTTCATGTCAGTCACATTGTGACTCAACAGTAAATAATAATGAGGTGCTTAATGACAACCCCGGTTCGATGATGAGATAAGTTGGTTATGTGATCCGTGAATGATCACCGTTTGGTTACGAGGTAACCCATTGAGCCCAGAGTGGTTCCGTTTGTGATCCGTAAATGATCACCGTTTGGTTACGAGGTAACCCGTTGAGCCAAGAGTGGTTCCCTTTTGTGATCCTTGAATGATCACCGTGGTATCGAGGATACCGAATTGTTGGATATTCATGATGTTGTGCGAGAATCATGGGTAAAGATCAAGCTCCTTGTGGTCATTTAATGATTACTGCGGTATTGTTTATACCAAGCTTGATTTGATCCTGAGATGATTATGTGATGTCCGAGGTTTGTAAGTGAGGCATGTGTTGGTTACGAGGTAATCTGAACAGAGTAAGTTGGTGCATGCTAATGTCATCATGTTGCATGATAGTGCCATCATGTTTATATGTTCATGCCATGCTCATATTGCTCTAGTTGTATCATGTTCATGTTGTTCATGCCATGCTACCCTGATGATCTCATGATAATTCCTGCTTAACCTATAATTGCCATGCTGTTGTTTGTCTTGAATGCTTCTGGTTATTGTGAGCTTGCAAGTACATTCAATGTACTGACCTGGTGTGTCATGCCAGTTTGCAGGTCATGCCTGTTTTGATTGCTTGCTTGTCATGGTTTCCGTTTGTGCGAGCTAGGATAAGCATTCCAGCTAGAGTCCCTACGGAGTGGAGTTCACCACCGTCATCGTTGTTCCGTTGCCAATAGTTTTTCCGCTGCTTCGAGGTGTTCTGCTGCTTGCATAGAGCAACTAAGGATGGTGTAGTGTCGCCGTGCCGATGTTATTCATTGTAATATCAGAGACCTTGTATTCATATTCGTGTAATAATAGAAAGCTGGTTTGTTCTATGCTAAGCACTACCGTATTCCAGAAGACTTCTCCTCGATCTCTGGGATGGAATACGGGGCGTTCCGGTTTCTCTGAGCCGGGGTGCCACAACGTCCCTGATCGAGTGCAAGCGTGAAGAAGTCATCTCCTCGCTGTGGTGCTGACGTGGCTCTGTCTCTGGCTCGAGTCCACTGCAAGGATGCCAAGGAAGAAAAGCTGAAGGCTCTTCAGGTGGCCCACACCAAGAAGCTTGAGTTTCATTCTTTCATGGAGACCTTCACCGATGCAGCCACCCGTATTGCAGACGGCATCGACTTGGACACTTTCATCGAGCTAGCAAGTCCTCCTCCCGCCGAATGAAAAACTTGATAACTTGATCTTATTTGCCTCGGAATGCCGAGTGGTTTCGTAACCGTTAAACACTATTTGGGCTTGATGCCTGAGTACTTCTGCTGGTGACTCTGATCCTTGATGTCTTTATCCAAACTTGGTTGCTTTATTTGGATGGAGTTGTTTTGTCTCTATTGCCTTTAGATTTTTTGACTTAGGCGAATCTAGGTTCATAGCTGAGTCTCCGAGTGAGAGGATTGCTCTTCACTCAAAATAGACGTTGTACTTGTGGCGCAGCTCAGAGTGGAACCAGACGTTGTATTTGTGGCGCAGCTCAGAGTGCAACCAGACATTGTACTTGTGGCGCAACTCAGAGTGCAACCAGACGTTGTACTTGTGGCGCAGCTTAGAGTGCGACCATATTTCCGGGTGAGAGGGTTGCTCTTCACTCGGAGTACGTTTTGAAACTTAGGCGAGTATGGGGTCACAGTTAAGCCCCCGAGTGAGAGGATTGCTATTCACTCAAAGTATGTTTTGAAACTTAGGTGAGTACGGGATTGCAACTAAATCCCCAAGTGAGAGGGTTATCTTCACTCGGAGTATGTTTTGAAACTTAGGTGAGTACGGGATCGCAGCTAAGTCCCTGAGTGAGATGGTTGCTCTTCACTCGGAGTATGTTATGAAACTTAGGCGAGTACGTGATCGCAGCTAAGCCCTGAGTGAGAGGGTTGCTCTTCACTCGTAGTATGTTTTGGAACTTAGGCGAGTATGGGATCACAACTAAGCCTCCAAGTGAGAGGGTTGCTCTTCCCTCGGAGTATGTTTTGAAACTTAGGTGAGTACGGGATCGTAGCTAAGCCCCCGAGTGAGAGGGTTGCTCTTCACTTAGAGTATGTTTTGAAACTTAGGCGAATCGGGTTCGCAGCTAAGCCTCCAAGTGAGAGGGTTGCTCTTCACTCGGAGTATGTTTTGAAACTTAGGCGAGTACGGGATCGCAGCTAAGCCCCCGAGTGAGAGGGTTGCTCTTCACTCGGATTATGTTTTGAAACTTAAGCGAATCGGGTTCGCAGCTAAGCCCCCGAATGAGAGGGTTGCTCTACACCCAGAGTAGGTTTTGAAACTTAGGCAAAT
>NC_041381.1:71512079-71533009 GCF_002162155.2 Triticum dicoccoides
GTTGCTCTTCACTCGGAGTATGTTTTGAAACTTAGGCGAGTATGGGATCGCATCTAAGCCCCCGAGTGAGAGGGTTACTCTTCACTCAGAGTATGTTTTGAAACTTAGGCGAGTTGGGTTTGCGGCTAAGCCCCCGAATGAGAGGATTGCTCTACACTCGGAGTATGTTTTGAAACTTAGGCGAATCTGGTTCGCAGCTAAGCCCCTGAGTGAGAGGATTGCTCTTCACTCGGAGTATGTTTTGAAACTTAGGCGAATCAAGTTCGCAGCTAAGCCACCCACTGGGGGATTTGGACACATATGGTTATGCAAATACAATCATTAGGGATACTGAGAAAATCATGTCTTTGATAAACAAACGGAAGGATTCTTTTTTTTGAGAAGTTATACAGTGGGAGAGGCTCCCACTGTGTTTGTATTACTCAAAAAGTAGGGTACACTATACAACACATATTTACAAGCAGCTCATCCTCCACTTTGGGAGAGAGTGTGATCTAACCAAGTCCTAGACTAACTAGTGGGGTGGAAGGTTGTTTACAAAAGAGAGAATAAAGTCTCTCAAGTCTACTTTGGTTCTATATTGGAGTAGGGTGAAGTCTTTTTTGAACCTATCAAGCCAGCCATGATATGTTGGAGGGATGCCTCTAAAGTGTTTGTTATTCCTTTCTTTCCATATGCTCCAAGCTGCTTGTAAGAATATTTCCATGAACATGGGTTTATTCCAGTCATTAGAGGGTTTACTTATCCAGTGCAGTCTGGATCCAGATTCTTCCCATGAGATCCCTATTTTGGACCAGCAATTTTTGCTGAAAGGGCATTGGATGATCATGTGCTCCACATCCTCTTCAACTTGTTGATTACATAAGAGGCAGCTGAGGTCTTCTCCGATGTTGTAGTGTCTTCGCTTGAGCATATTGCGAGTATTTAGTCGATCAAAGAGGAGCAGCCATCCAAACATCTTGATTTTTAGCATGACTTTGGACTTCCAGAGCCAGTGGTAGATTGTGGGCCTTCACATCCCGAAAGTAGAATTTGTAGTATCTATTGGCTTTGAAGTCTTTTGAACCCCAACAATATTCCCATGTGTCATGCATGTATGATTCTTCATGATTACTGACGTGTAGCACTTTTTGTTGCAGGTCACGGACTTCTTCATGTGCTTGCACCGAAAGGGGAAGGTGAAACGTTTCATGGAGGGAGGTGGATCCAAAGAAATCCTTGACAGAGATGTCCTCATTCAATGCAAAGGAGAAGGCCCGCAGGTGTGATTCTTCCAGCACAGATTCCAAACATAGATCTTTCCACATAAGGACCGTGTCCCCAACATTTACAATTGCCTTGGATATTCCTCGATATATTGGTGTGAGTTTCAGCACGTCCTTCCACCAGAACGACCCGCATGGATCAAACGCGTGTGGGATCTTGTGTGTGTAGTATGTTGTCCATATCAGCTCCACCCAAGGCAGGTCGTGGTGGTTGTAAAATTTGTGCAGATATTTGAGGAGGAGGGCCGAGTGGAAAGCTCCAAACTGAAGGATTCTTATTAAAACTCGTCGATCCGAGTGTTTTAGGTATAAAAGCGGTGGAGCAGATCCGCGTTCCATGAGCGGGGCTCATCCACTTTATTGGCTACGTTGTAAAGGTGATACGCTCCATTGTGGAGCACCTTGGTGACGATGAAGGGCCCTTCCCATGCTGGAGTGAGCTTGTGCGGTCGTTTCTGGTGTACTCGGAGCATGAGATCTCCTTCCTGAAATGCTCGACCCTTGACATTTCAGGCATGAAATCGATGGATATATTGTTGATAGATGGTCGACCGAATGCTTGAGTCAAGATTCTTGATAGGTTTTGCTTCGATCCACTTGGTGAACTTGTCGACTACTACGAGCAAATGAGTGAAGCCACTTCTGCCGGTCCTCAGAGGTCCAATCATGTCCAATCCCCAAGTAGCAAATGGCCAAGCGAGTGGAATAGTCTTCAAGGTCGATGCAGGTTTTTGGGACATGTTCGAGTAGAACTGGCATCCTTCACACTTGTCAACAATATCTTTTGCCATCTCATTCGCCCGTGGCCAGTAGAATCCATCTTGGTATGCTTTAGCCACGATGGTCCGAGAGGACGCATGGTGACCATAGGTCCCCGAGTGAATCTCAATTAGGATCAGTCAACCCTCTTCTGGAGAGATAAACCGCTGAGCTACGCGAGTGACGCTTTATCTGAAGAGTTTCCCACTTATTACTGTGAAGGCCTTTGATCTGTGAACGATCTGACGAACCTCATCTTTATCCTCCGGAAGCTCATGCCTGAGCAGGTATGCAATGTATGGTACTGTCAAGTCAGGGGTTATTACCAAAACTTCCATGATCAGGTTGACCACTGCTGGCACTTCAACTTCAATTGGATTGGTTGAACTTATCGGTTGCGGGGGCTCCTCTGTAAAGGGATCTTCTTGAACTGACGGGGTGTGGAGATGCTCCAAGAACACATTACTGGGAATATGCTTCTGAGTGGAAACTATCTTCACCAAATCATCTGCTGCTTGATTCTTGAGTCGGGGTATGTGTGGGAGTTCCAACCCTTCAAACTTCTCTATTTTTCTCACTGCATTGCAGTATCCAGTCATGGGAGGGCTCCTGATGTCCCACTCCTTCATCACCTGATTAACCACAAAATCTGAGTTGCCGTAGACCATCAGGCGACGGACGCCGAGTGAGATGGCCATACACAACCCATACAGAAGTGCCTCATACTCAGCTTCATTGTTTGAGGAGTCAAAGTGAATCTGAAGGACATAACGGAGCTTGTCTCCTCTTGGGGATACCAGGACCACTCCAGCACCAGAACCATTCAACATCTTAGACCCATCAAAGAACATAGTCCAATGTTCCGAGTGAACTTGGGTCGGTTGCTGCTGTTCAATCCACTCGGCCAGGAAATCTGCTATTGCCTGAGACTTGATTTCCTTCTTTGCTTCAAACTTGATATCCAAAGGAAGGAGTTCAATCGCCCACTTGGACACTCGATCGGTTGCATCTCGATTGTTCAAAATTTCTGATAATGGAGCGTCGCTGACGACTAAAACTGAGTGGTCTGTGAAGGAATGTGCAACTTTCTTCGTGGTAAAATAAATCCCGTAGACAAGCTTCTGGTAATGCGGATACCTTTGCTTGTACGGAGTCAAGATTTCAGAAATATAGTACACTGGGTATTGAACTTTGTAGGCTTTGCCTTCTTCTTCCCGCTCGACTGTGAGCACTGTGTTGACAACTTGTCCAGTGGCTGCAATATATAACAATAGAGCCAACAAAAACCAACCGGGACACTGTTCCGGCACCCCGTCAGAGGGGAAATCGATCACTGGTGGCCATCTTCATCATCCCGGCACTCTCCATGAGGAGGAGGAAGTATTTCACCCTCGGGGCTGAGGGTATGTACTAGTAGCTATGTGTTTGATCTCTCTCTCTCCCTCTCTCTCCCATGTTCTTGATTCGGCACGATCTTGATGTATCGCGAGCTTTGCTATTATAATTGGATCATATGATGTTTCTCCCCCTCTACTCTCTTATAATGGATTGAGTTTTCCCTTTGAAGTTATCTTATCGGATTGAGTCTTCAAGGATCTGAGAACACTTGATGTATGTCTTGCATGTGCTTATCTGTGGTGACAATGCAATATTCATGTGATCTACTTGATGTATGTTGTGGTGATCAACTTGCAGGTTTAGTGACCTTGTGAACTTGTGCATAGGGGTTGGCACAAGTTTTCGTCCTGACTCTCCGATAGAAACTTTGGGGCACTCTGTGAAGTTCTTTGTGTTGGTTGAATAGATGAATCTGAGATTGTGTGATGCATATCGTATAATCATACCCGCGGATACTTGTGGTGACATTAGAGTATCTTGGTGACATTAGGGTTTTGGTTGATTTGTATCTTAAGGTGTTATTCTAGTACGAACTCTAGGATAGATCGAACGGAAAGAATAGCTTCATGCTATTTTACTACGGACTCCTAAATAGATCGATCAGAAATGATAACTTTGAGGTGGTTGCGTACCCTACAATAATCTATTCGTTTGTTCTCCGCTACTAGTGACTTTGGAGCGACTTTTTGTTGCATGTTGAGGCATTGTTTTATGATCTAATTATGCTATTATTGTTGAGAGAACTTGCACTAGTGAAAGTATGAACACCAGGCCTTGTTTCGAAGCATTGCAATACCGTTTTCGCTCACTTTTATTACCTGTTACCTTGCTGTTTTTATAATTTAAGATTACAAAAACCTATATTTACCATCAATATTGCACTTGTATCACCATCTCTTCGCCGAACTAGTGCACCTATACAATTTACCATTGTATTGGGTGTGTTGGGGACACAAGAGACTCTTTGTTATTTGGTTGCAGGGTTGTTTGAGAGAGACCATCTTCATCCTATGCCTCCCACGGATTGATAAACATTAGGTCATCCACTTGAGGGAAATTGCTACTGTCCTACAAACCTCCGCACTTGGAGGCCCAACAACGTCTACAAGAAGAAGGCTGTGTAGTATACATCAAGCTCTTTTCTAGCGTCGTTGCTGGGGAGGCTAGGTAAGCGGCACTAACACCCCGTCAACTAAGCTCTTTGTTGGCACTGTTGCCGGGGAGGTTAGTGCTTGAAGGTATATCTTTAGATCTTGCAATCGAATCTTTTTGTTTCTTGTTTTATCACTAGTTTTGTCTATAAGAGAAAACTACAAAAAATGGAATTGAGGATGCCTCATATGCTTCATCTTTTTAATGTCTTTCGTGAAAATAAGGATTCCGATTGTTGTCAAGTGCTAGAAGAAGAATGCATTAGAATGTTTGGCACTAAATATTTGAATGATGAGCATGATTGCAATGTTGTTAGTATGAACTCCCTGAATATCCATGATGCTAATGATATGCAAAGCCACAAGCTTGGGGAGGCTATGTTTGATGAAGATGGTATTTTTTGTCCCCCAAGTTTTGATGAGCAAATTTATTATGATGAAATCATGCCTTCTATTTATGATTATTATATTGATGAAAGTGGATTTGGAGAGGTCATGACTTTATTTAGTGATGAATTCACTATTTCGGAAGAGGTTCCAATTGATTATTAGAACAAAGTTTCTATCTATGATGATTATTGTGATGACATGTATGCTATGAAGAATAATGATAAACATGAAACTTGTCATCATGATTTTAATTTTGAATTGGATTATGCCTCACATGATAGTTATTTTGTTGAGTTTGCTCCCACTACTATTCATGAGAAGAAGTTTGCTTATGTGGAGAGTAACAAAAATTCTATGCTTGTGCATCATGAAAATAGTGCTTCATGTGATAGTTATATTGTTGAATTCATTCATGATGCTACTGAAAATTATTACGAGGGAGGAATATATGCTTGTAGGAATTGCAATAATATCAAGTTTCCTCTCTATGTGCTTAAAATCGTGAAGATATGCTTGTTTTGCTTTCCTATGCTAGTTGATTCTTGTTTCCATAAATTGCGTGCTCACAAAATCCCTATGCATAGTAAGTGGGTTAGACTTAAATGTGTTAGTAATATGCTTCATGATGCTCCTTTTATGTTTCAATTCTTTTCTTTTATGTGAGCATCATTGAAATCATCATGCCTAGCTAGGGGCGTTAAACGTTAGCGCTTGTTGGGAGACAACCCAATTTTATTTTTGTTCTTTGAATTTTTCACCTTTTTAGTAATAAATAATTCATCTATCCTATGGTTAGATGTGGTTTTATGTTTCAATTAGTGTTTGTGCCAAGTAGAACCTTTGGGAAGACTTGGGTGAAGTCTTTGCAATCTTGCTGTAAAAAACAGAACCTTTGCGCTCATGAGATTAGCTGTAATTTTTTACAGGAGAGTGATTTTAGGTTTATTCCTTTTAAAGATGATTAATAGAAAAATTCCTCATGTCCACCAATTTATTTCATAATATTTGGAGTTACAGAAGTATTCGAATGAGACAGATTGCTATGGACTGTTCTATTTTTGACTGATTCTATTTTCTTTGTGTTGTTTGCTTATTTTGATGAATCTATGAGTAGTATCGGAGGGTATGAACCATAGAGAAGTTGGAATACAGTATATATTACACCAATATGAATTTATAATGAGTTCATTACAGTACCTTAAAGTGGTGGTTTATTTTCTTATACTAACGGAGCTCATGAGATTTTTTGTTGAAGTTTTGTGTTGTTTTGTTTTCAAGTTTTTGGGTAAAGATTTGATGGATTTTGGAATAAGCACTAGTAGAAAAAGGGCCTACAGTCCCAGTTGGTGAGGGCCTTTAGTCCCGGTTCATGAACCGGGACTAAAGGGGCGGTACTAATGCCCTGACCCTTTAGTCCCGGTTCAATCCAGAAGCGGGACAGATGGGCGTCCACGTGGCCTGTCCGCTGAGCCCAGGCAGGAGGGCCTTTGGTCCCGGTTGGTGGCACCAACCGGGACCAATAGGCATCCACGCGTCAGCATTTCTGTGGATGGGGTTTTTGTTTTTTTTGAAGGGGGGGGGGTTTGGGGGGTTTTGGGTGGTTAATTTAGGTGTTTCATATATTGTGCTATAGCTAGCTAATTAATAGAGAGAAGTGTCCTCTCTTTTGTCCGTGCTTGGTCAACGCTACGTACCATACATACGTATAGAGAGGACTAGCTAGACACGCTAGCTAGCTAGTAAGCAAACAGAAGATCGTCATGAACATATATGCATACAGAGAGAAGTGATATCGACCACCTCTCCTTCTCCGAGAGATTGGTCGAACAACAAGTTCTCGTATATCTATCCGACACTACTGGCTACATATATACAATAATTATCTTTTACAAATATATAATCTCCTAAAATACGGACACGTGGTCCACATAGTATTCTCCGTCTTCAGCGATCACGTGGTCAAGAAAGAATGCCGCCAATTCCTCTTGAATTGCTCGCATGCGATCTGGTGCTAGGAGTTCATCCCGCATCCGAAACATCTAATTTTAAGAAGGGGGTCAATACATATATATATATATATATATATATATATATATATATATATGAATGAATGAAACTCAACACAAATGATGGTAATAAAATAAAATTGTGAATATTGTTATTTACGCACTTCATATTGTTTGTCGGAGTAGCCCCGCTCACAGTGTTGGAAATATGCCCTAGAGGCAATAATAAATAAGTTATTATTATATTTCCTTGTTCATGATAACGTTTATTATCCATGCTAGAATTGTATTGATAGGAAACTCAGATACATGTGTGGATACATAGACAACACCATGTCCCTAGTAAGCCTCTAGTTGACTAGCTCGTTGATCAATAGATGGTTACGGTTTCCTGACCATGGACATTGGATGTCGTTGATAACGGGATCACATCATTAGGAGAATGATGTGATGGACAAGACCCAATCCTAAGCATAGCACTAGATCGTGTAGTTCGTATGCTAAAGCTTTTCTAATGTCAAGTATCATTTCCTTAGACCATGAGATTGTGCAACTCCCGGATACCGTAGGAGTGCTTTGGGTTTGCCAAACGTCACAACGTAACTAGGTGGCCATAAAGGTACACTAGGGGTATCTCCGAAAGTGTCTGTTGGGTTGGCACGAATCAAGACTGGGATTTGTCACTCCGTGTGACGGAGAGGTATCTCTGGGCCCACTCAGTAGGACATCATCATAATGTACACAATGTGATCAAGGAGTTGATCACGGGATGATGTGTTACGGAACGAGTAAAGAGACTTGCCGGTAACGAGATTGAACAAGGTATCGGGATACCGACGATCGAATCTCGGGCAAGTGTCGTACCGATAGACAAAGGGAATTGTATATGGGATTGATTAAGTCCTTGACATCGTGGTTCATCCAATGAGATCATCGTGGAACATGTGAGAGCCAACATGGGTATCCAGATCCTGCTGTTGGTTATTGACCGGAGAACGTCTCGGTCATGTCTGCATGTCTCCCGAACCCGTAGGGTCAACACACTTAAGGTTCGGTGACGCTAGGGTTATAGAGATATTAGTATGCGGTAACCCGAAAGTTGTTCGGAGTCCCGGATGAGATCCCGGACGTCACGAGGAGTTCCGGAATGGTCCGGAGGTAAAGAATTATATATAGGAAGTGCTGTTTCGGCCATCGGGACAAGTTTCGGGGTCACCGGTATTGTACCGGGACCACCGGAAGGGTCCCGAGGGGTCCACCGGGTGGGGCCACATGGGCTGTAGGGAGTGCGCCTTGGCCTATATGGTCCAAGGGCACCAGCCCCAAGAGGCCCATGCGCCAAGAGAAGAGGAAAAGGGGAGAGTCCTAAAAGGGGAAGGCACCTCCGAGGTGCCTTGGGGAGGATGGACTCCTCCCCCCCTTGGCCGCACCCTTCCTTGGAGGAAGGGCCAAGGCTGCGCCTCCCCCCTCTCCCTTGGCCCTATATATAGTGGGGGAAGGGAGGGCAACCATACCTAAGGCCTGGCGCCTCCCTCTCCCTCCCGTGACACATCTCCCTCCTCCCGCAGCGCTTACTGAAGCCCTGTTGGAATCCCGCTACTTCCACCACCACGCCGTCGTGCTGTTGGATCTCCATCAACCTCTCCTTCCCCCTTGCTGGATCAAGAAGGAGGAGACGTCGCTGCTCCGTACGTGTGTTGAACGCGGAGGTGCCGTCCGTTCGGCGCTAAGATCATCGGTGATTTGGATCACGACGAGTACGACTCCATCAACCCCGTTCTCTTGAACGCTTCCGCACGTGATCTACAAGGGTATGTAGATCCACTCCTCCCTCGTTGCTAGATGACTCCATAGATAGATCTTGGTGACACGTAGGAAAATTTTGAATTTATGCTACGTTCCCCAACAGTGGCATCATGAGCTAGGTCTATGCGTAGTTTCTATGCACGAGTAGAACATAAAGTAGTTGTGGGCGTTGATTTTGTTCAATATGCTTACCGTTACTAGTCCAATCTTGATTCGGTGGCATTGTGGGATGAAGCGGCCCGGACCGACCTTACACGTACTCTTACGTGAGACAGGTTCCACCGACTGACATGCACTAGTTGCATAAGGTGGCTAGCGGGTGTCTGTCTCTCCCACTTTAGTCGGATCGGATTCGATGAAAAGGGTTCTTATGAAGGGTAAATAGCAATTGGCATATCATGTTGTGGTTCTTGCGTAGGTAAGAAACGTTCTTGCTAAAACATGCAAACAACAATTAGAGGACGTCTAACTTGTTTTTGCAGGGTATGCTATGTGATGTGATATGGCCAAAAAGGATGTGATGAATGATATATGTGATGTATGAGATGATCATGTTCTTGTAATACGAATCACGACTTGCATGTCGATGAGTATGACAACCGGCAGGAGCCATAGGAGTTGTCTTAATTTATTTATGACCTGCGTGTCAACATAAACGTCATGTAATTACTTTACTTTATTGCTAACCGTTAGCCATAGTAGTAGAAGTAATAGTTGGCGAGACAACTTCATGAAGACACGATGATGGAGATCATGATGATGGAGATCATGGTGTCATGCCGGTGACGATGATGATCATGGAGCCCCGAAGATGGAGATCAAAAGGAGCAATATGATATTGGCCATATCATGTCACTATTTGATTGCATGTGATGTTTATCATGTTCATACATCTTATTTGCTTAGAATGACAGTAGTAAATAAGATGATCCCTCATTAAAATTTCAAGAAAGTGTTCCCCCTAACTGTGCACCGTTGCGACAGTTCGTTGTTTCGAAGCACCACGTGATGATCGGGTGTTAGATTCTAACGTTCACATACAACGGGTGTAAGACAGATTTACACATGCAAACACTTAGGTTGACTTGACGAGCCTAGCATGTGTATAGACATGGCCTCGGAACACAGAAGACCGAAAGGTCGAGCATGAGTCGTATAGAAGATACGATGAACATGAAGATGTTCACCGACGTTGACTAGTCCGTCTCACGTGATGATCGGACACGGCCTAGTTGACTCGGATCATGTAATCACTTAGATGACTAGAGGGATGTCTATCTGAGTGGGAGTTCATAAGATGAACTTAATTATCCTGAACATAGTCAAAAGGTCTTCGCAAATTGTGTCGTAGCTCGCGCTTCAGTTCTACTGTTTAGATATGTTCCTAGAGAAAATTTAGTTGAAAGTTGATAGTAGCAATTATGCGGACTAGGTCCGTAAACTGAGGATTGTCCTCATTGCTTCATAGAAGGCTTATGTCCTTAATGCACCGCTCAGTGTGCTGAACCTCGAACGTTGTCTGTGGATGTTGCGAACATCTGACATACACATTTTGATAACTACATGATAGTTCAGTTAAACGGCTTAGAGTTGAGGCACCGAAGAAGTTTTGAAACGTCGCGAAACATATGAGATGTTTCGAGGACTGAAATTGGGATTTCAGGCTCGTGCCCACGTCAAGAGGTATAAGACATCCGATGATTTTCTTAGCCTACAAACTAAGGGAGAAAAGCTCAATTGTTGAACTTGTGCTCAGATTGTCTGAGTACAACAATCATTTGAATCAAGTGGGAGTTGATCTTCCAGATGAGATAGTGATGTTTCTCCAAAGTCATTACCACCAAGCTGCTAGAGCTTCGTAATGAACTATAATACATCAGGGACATATATGATGATCCTTGAGATATTCGTGATGTTTGACACCACGAAAGTAGAAATCAAGAAGGAGCATCAATTGTTGATGGTTGGTGAAACCACTAGTTTCAAGATGGGCAAGGGCAAGAAGGGATGCTTCATGAAATGGCAAATCAGCTGCTGCTCTAGTGAAGAAACCCAAGGTTGAACCCAAACCCGAGACTAAGTGCTTCTGTAATAAAGGGAACAGCCACTGGAGCAGAATTACCCTAGATACTTGGTAGATGAGAGGGCTGGCAAGGTCGACAGAAGTATATTGGATATACATTGTGTTGATGTGTACTTTACTAGTACTCCTAGTAGCACCAGGGTATTAGATACCGGTTCGGTTGCTAAGTGTTAGTAACTCGAAATAAAAGCTACGGAATAAATGGAGACTAGCTAAAGGTGAGCTGACGATATGTGTTGGAAGTGTTTCCAATGTTGATATGATCAAGCATCGCACGCTCCCTCTACCATCGAGATTGGTGTTTGCGTTGAGCATAGACATGATTGGATTATGTCTATCGCAATACGGTTATTCATTTAAAGAGAATAATGGTTACTCTGTTTATTTGAATAATACCTTCAATGGTCTTACACCTAAAATGAATTGTTTATTGAATCTGTATCGTAGTGATACACATGTTCATGCCAAAAGATAGTAATGATAGTACCACCTACTTGTGGCACTGCCACGTAAGTCATATCGGTATAAAACGCATGAAGAAGCTCCATGTTGATGGATCTTTGGGCTCACTCGTTTTTGAAAAGTTTGAGGCATGCGAACCATGTCTATTGGTGTATATGCATGAATAAACTCCATGCAAATGGACCGTTTGGACTCACTTGATTTTGAATCACTTGAGACATGCAAATCATACCACATGGGCAAGATGACTGAAAGCCTCGGTTTCAGTAAAATGGAACTAGAAAGCAACTTGTTGGAAGTAATACATTTTGCTGTGTGTAGTCCAATGAGTGCTGAGGCGTGTAGTGGATATCGTTATATTCTTACTTCACAGATGATTTGAGTAAATGTTGAGTACATTTACTTGATAAATCACGAGTCTGAATTATTGAAAGGTTCAAGTAATTTCAGGGTGAAGTTGAAAGATCGTCGTGACAAGAGGATAAAATATCTATAATATGATCATAGAGATGAATATCTGAATTACGAGTTTGGCACAGAATTAAGACATTGTGGAAATTGTTTCACAACTAATACAACCTGGAACACCATAGTGTGATGGTGTGTCCGAACATCATAACTGCACCCTATTGGATATGATGCATACCATGATGTCTCTTATCGAATTACCACGATAGTTTATGGGTTAGGCATTAGAGACAACCACATTCACTTTAAATAGGGCACCACGTAATTCCGATGAGATGACACCGTATGAACTATGGTTTAGAGAAACCTAAACTGCCATTTCTTAGAAGTTTGGGGCTGCGACGCTTATGTGAAAAAGTTTCAGGCTGATAAGCTCGAACCCAGAGCGGATAAATGCATCTTCAGAGGATGCCCAAAACAGTTGGGTATACCTCCTGTCTCAGATCCGAAAGCAATAAGGGATTGTTTCTAGAATCAGGTCCTTTCTCGAGGAAAAGTTTCTCTCGAAAGAATTGAGTGGGAGGATGGTGGAAACTTGATGAGGTTATTGAACCATCTCTTCAACTAGTGTGTGACAGGGCACAGGGAGTTGTTCGTGTGGCACCTACACCAATTGAAGTGGAATCTTATGATAGTGATCATAAAACTTCAGATCAAGTCACTACCAAACCTCGTGGGATGACAAGGATGCGTACTACTTCAGAGTGGTACGTAATCCTATCTTGGAAGTCATGTTGCTAGACAACAATGAACCTACGAGCTATGGAGAAGCGATGGTGGGCCCGGATTCCAATAAATGGCTCGAGGCCATAAAATCCGAGAGAGGATCCATGTATGAAAACAAAGTGTAGACTTTGGCAGAATGACTCGATGGTCGTATGGCTGTTGAAGTACAGATGGATTTTTTAAAAGGAAGACGGACAATGATGGCAAGTATCACCATTAAGAAAGCTCGACTTGTCATTAAGATGTTTTCCGACAAGTTCAAGGAGTTGACTACGATGAGACTTTCTCACTCGTAGCGATGCTAAGAGTCTGTTGGAATTATATTAGCGATTACTGCATTATTTATGAAATCTTGCAGATAGGATGTCAAAACATTGTTTCCTCGACGTTTTTTGAGGAAAGGTTGTATGTGATACAAACCGGAAGGTTTTTTCAATCCTGAAAGATGCTAATAAGTATGCAAAGCTCCAGCAATCCTTCTAGGGACTGGAGTAAGCATCTCGGAGTTGGAATGTATGCTTTGATGAGATGAGCAAAGATTTTGGGTTTATACAAGGTTTATGAGAAACTTGTATTTCCAAAGAAGTGAGTGGGAGCACTATAGAATTTCTGATAAATATATGTTGTTGACATATTGTTGATCAGAAATGACGTAGAATTTCTGGAAAGCATATAGGGTTATTTGGAAAGTGTTTTTCAATGGAAAGCCTGGATTAAGCTACTTGAACATTGAGCATCAAGATCTATAAGGATAGATCAAAACGCTTAATGGTACTTTCAAATGAGCACATACCTTGACATGATCTTGAAGGTGTTCAAGATGGATCAGTCAAAGAAGGAGTTCTTGCCTGAGTTGTAAGGTATGAAGTTAAGACTTAAAGCTCGACCACGGCAGAATAGAGAGAAAGGACGAAGGTCGTCCCCTATGCTTAAGACATAGGCTCTACAATATGCTATGCTGTGTACCGCACCTGAAATGTGCCTTGCCATGAGTCAGTCAAGGGGTACAAGAGTGATCTAAGAATGGATCACAGGACAGCAGTCAAAGTTATCCTTAGTAACTAGTGGACTAAGGAATTTTCTCGATTATGGAGGTGGTAAAAGAGTTCGTCGTAAAGGGTTACGCCGATGCAAACTTTGACACTAATCCAGATTATTCTGAGTAGTATAGTGGATTCGTATAGTAGAACAGTTATTTGGAAAGCTCCAAATAGAGCGTAGTAGCTGCATCTAGGAGATGACATAGAGATTTGTAAAGCACACACGGATCTGAAAGGTTCAGACCCGTTGACTAAAACCTCTCTCACAAGCAACATGATCAAACCTAGAACTCATTGAGTGTTAATCACATAGTGATGTGAACTAGATTATTGACTCTAGTAAACTCTTTGCATGTTGGTCACATGGCGATGTGACCTGTGAGTGTTAATCACATGGCGATGTGAACTAGATTATTGACTCTAGTGCAAGTGGGAGACTGTTGGAAATATGCCCTAGAGGCAATAATAAATAAGTTATTATTATATTTCCTTGTTCATGATAATCGTTTATTATCCATGCTAGAATTGTATTGATAGGAAACTCAGATACATGTGTGGATACATAGACAACACCATGTCCCTAGTAAGCCTCTAGTTGACTAGCTCGTTGATCAATAGATGGTTACGGTTTCCTGACCATGGACATTGGATGTCGTTGATAACGGGATCACATCATTAGGAGAATGATGTGATGGACAAGACCCAATCCTAAGCATAGCACTAGATCGTGTAGTTCGTATGCTAAAGCTTTTCTAATGTCAAGTATCATTTCCTTAGACCATGAGATTGTGCAACTCCCGGATACCGTAGGAGTGCTTTGGGTGTGCCAAACGTCACAACGTAACTGGGTGGCTATAAAGGTACACTACGGGTATCTCCGAGAGTGTCTGTTGGGTTGGCACGAATCAAGACTGGGATTTGTCACTCCGTGTGACGGAGAGGTATCTCTGGGCCCACTCAGTAGGACATCATCATAATGTGCACAATGTGATCAAGGAGTTGATCACGGGATGATGTGTTACGGAACGAGTAAAGAGACTTGCCGGTAACGAGATTGAACAAGGTATCGGGATACCGACGATCGAATCTCGGGCAAGTGTCGTACCGATAGACAAAGGGAATTGTATACGGGATTGATTATGTCCTTGACATCGTGGTTCATCCGATGAGATCATCGTGGAACATGTGGGAGCCAACATGGGTATCCAGATCCCGCTGTTGGTTATTGATCGGAGAACGTCTCGGTCATGTCTGCATGTCTCCCGAACCCGTAGGGTCTACACACTTAAGGTTCGGTGACGCTAGGGTTATAGAGATATTAGTATGCGGTAACCCGAAAGTTGTTTGGAGTCCTGGATGAGATCCCGGACGTCACGAGGAGTTCCGGAATGGTCCGGAGGTAAAGAATTATATATAGGAAGTGTTGTTTCGGCCATCGGGACAAGTTTCGGGGTCACCGGTATTGTACCGGGACCACCGGAAGGGTCCCGGGGGGTCCACCGGGTGGGGACACATGGGCTGTAGGGGGTGCGCCTTGGCCTATATTGGCCAAGGGCATCAGCCCCAAGAGGCCCATGCGCCAAGAGAAGAGGAAAAGGGAAGAGTCCTAACGGGGGAAGGCACCTCTGAGGTGCCTTGGGGAGGATGGACTCCTCCCCCCCTTGGCCGCACCCTTCCTTGGAGGAAGGGCCAAGGCTGTGCCTCCCCCCTCTCCCTTGGCCCTATATATAGTGGGGGGAAGGGAGGGCAACCATACCTAAGGCCTGGCGCCTCCCTCTCCCTCCCGTGACACATCTCCCTCCTCCCGCAGCGCTTAGCGAAGCCCTGTTGGAATCCCGCTACTTCCACCACCACGCCGTCGTGCTATTGGATCTCCTTCAACCTCTCCTTCCCCCTTGCTGGATCAAGAAGGAGGAGACGTCGCTGCTCCGTACGTGTGTTGAACGCGGAGGTGCCGTCCGTTCGGCGCTAAGATCATCGGTGATTTGGATCACGACGAGTACGACTCCATCAACCCCGTTCTCTTGAATGCTTCCGCTCGCGATCTACAAGGGTATGTAGATCCACTCCTCCCTCGTTGCTAGATGACTCCATAGATAGATCTTGGTGACACGTAGGAAAATTTTGAATTTATGCTACGTTCCCCAACACACAGGTCGTGTGGCGGATGGACTCGCAAATGTAGTATCCACAGAAATCATTCCCTTGTTCCTGCCAGAACCACTTTACAAGAAATAGAGGTCAATCAAACTGATAATTAGCAAGCATGCTAAATGGTATTGATGAAACTAGCGCTTGAATCACTAGGAGATGCCTGGAATATGCTACTATATAGTACTTACTTTCGGGTGCCTAAATTGCAGCTTCTTCGGTAGTCCCGGAGCTTTTTTGGCGAATTTTCTCCAAGCCCTGCCATACAAAGAAAACAATTACTTGATATCAGAAATGAACAAAGTTGCTGATATGGTGGATAATGATCGATTTAACTTACTTCTCGAGCATTTCAGTCATGTCCGCATACTCCTTGGGATCTTTTCGCTTGGAGTCTAAGACAGTTACTACTCCCTTCTCAAGCTTAATCTCTAGGAGAATATAGTGGTAGCTGCGCACACATGCATAACTCATCAATATTACATTACTATAACCTGGACTAATAAGGAAACTGAATATGCCACAAGACAGTAACACTCACTTGAAGTTGTAAGGAAAGAGTATTATATCTTTGTGTTCATTTATTTCCAACGATCGTAGCAAGTTGGCCTCGGTTTCTTGGGCACAATATTGAACCTCAGTTGCATCTATGAGATACGTGTTAATGAACCCAATATCTCCCACTTGTCTTTTCTTCAATTCGGCGATCTTCAATCTGCATAATATAGTGAGGATAATTATAAATACATGCAATGAAAGGGCTGAGTTATATAGAGAGACTTAATGACAGAAGTAGTACTACTTACAGACAGTAGGAGGTGACCGTTGCTTTATCGATGGCCAATTGATTGAAAAACTGATAGAACTCCTCAAATGGAATAGGCAACAGTTCAATTCCAAGGAGGTCATGTTCCTTTCTAACTCTCACATACAAAGTACTCCTCCCCTCAGACTCTTTGCAGGTTTTCATGTACCAATCATGCAATCTTCGCATCATCGTTGATTGAGAACTTTCATCTTTGACGAGAGGCTTCCCGTACTCGTATCTTTGTATCTGCACCTCCAAGATATCATAATGTACATCGTCGGGCAGGTAATCTGCAGGATTGCCATAACCGGGCACCATCCTCGGATCGAAGATGTCGCTAGCAGGCACCTTGAGCGGGGGGCACGATTGCTTCGCTTGTTCGCCGAGCTGGGCAATTTGTTTCCCAGCTCGTCGTTCTTTCATCCTTTGATCACTTTTAGTACTTCCCGACCTCTCCGCTTCGGCAAATGTCTTTCCAATAATGCGCTCATAGTTGCCTTTCGGCGGAGACTTGGGTGGTTTTGTCAGGGCAGCCAGAGTGCGCTTTGCTTTCACCGGATCTACCTTCTCCTCCGGAGGTGGATGTCTCTTTGCTTTCAACCCTTGAAACCAGTCATCCACTTCGGTCTGCGCGATCTTCGCGTTTTCCTCCTCGCTCCTCTCGTACGGTAACTTCTCTGGAGTCTTCAGAGAAGGACCGAATCTGTATCTCCTCCCGCCTTTGGCTGTACTGCTAGACACCGGCAGGGTAGACAGAGCGGATGTCTTCTTTCCTTGCTTACGAGGTGGAGGAGAAGGACTACGACGCGCCGGAGCAGCCGGAGCGGCGGCGGGTCTCTTCCGCCCTTGCTGACGAGGCAGAGAAGGAGGAGGCTGGCTGCTCGGGCGCGCCAGCGCAGGCGGAGAAGGAGGAGGAGTGCCGCCACGCGCCGGAGAAGGAGCCGGCCGAGTGCCCTGATCGTCACTCGCCGGAGGAGGAGGCGGTGGAGGAGGCGGAGTGCCCTGACTCGCCGGAGGAGGAGGAGGAGGCAGAGGCGTCCAGTTCGGAAGGTTGATGAGATCCTTCCGCCATAGGCATGGAGTCTTCAGAGCAGAACCCAGCCGATACTCCCCTTCACCGGTAGGGTGGTCAAGCCGGAGGTCCTCAAATCCCTCCGTTATTTCATCGACCATCACCTTAGCATATCCTTCTGGAATCGGCCGGCAGTGAAAAGTTGAGTCAGGTTTAGTAGGATAAACAGAGCCAACAGCCGCCTTGACCTTCAAATTGCTCCATTGCACCATAAGGTGGCAATTTTTAGCATCCGTGATAGCATCCACGGGATAGCTGGTAGGAGCCGTCAAGGCATGCTCTGGCTGAAGCAGCTCGGTGGAAGCCACGCTGCTTCTCCGCTGAGATGGCGGGGTAGCTTCGGGGGAAGCTTCGGCAGGTCATTTGCTGCGATCTACTTCTCGTTCCTCTAGCCCCATTACCCTTTCGTGCAGCGCCTGCAGTTGGCTCTGCTCCAGTTTCTTCCTCCTCTCCTGGGTTTTGTAACCCCCTGCGTCCGGAAATCCAGCCTTCCATGAAACGGAGCCTGGCGTGCCTCGTGTCCGTCTAGGGTGCTCAGGATTGCCGAGGGCCATTGTGAGCTCGTCCTTCTCCCTGTCTGGAACGAATGTCCCTTGCTGCGCTGCTTTGATATATTGCTGAAGCCTCTTGACTGGTATGTCCAATTGTTCGTCCGTCCAAATGCACTTCCCTGTTATAGGGTCCAAGGATCCGCTGGCCCCAAAGAACCAAGTCCGGCAACGGTCTGGCCAGTTCATTGTCTCTGGCTCGATCCCTTTATCAAGCAGATCATTCTCAGCCTTGGCCCACTTAGGCCGGGCTACGAGGTAGCCACCTGACCCCGTGCGATGGTGAAGCTTCTTCTTCTCAGCATTTCTCTTGTTTGTCGCTGACATCTTTTTACTCTTTTCCGATGTCTTGTGGGCCACAAATGCGGGCCAGTCATCTATGATCTTCTCATATTTGCCCTTGAATTCTGGTGTCTCATTTTTTTCGACATACCTATTGAAGTCTTTCTTCCAATTCCTGAATAGGTCTGCCATCTTATTCAGAGCAAAAGACTTGATTAATGGCTCTATAACTGGCTTCTCCGGATCATCCTCCGGCGGTAGGGTGAAATTTGACTTCAGCTCAGTCCAAAGATTATTTTTCTGCATATTATTGACATAAGACACCTCAGGGTCTTCGTTCTTAGGCTTATACCATTGGTGGATGCTGATCGGGATCTTGTCCCTAACCAGAACCCCGCACTGAGAAACAAATGCCTTCTTTGTCCGGTAGGGTTGAATCGGTTGGCCGTCGCGCGCGATTTGTATGATCTCAAACTTTTCATCCGAGCTCAACTTTTTCTTCGGGCCTCGTCTCTTTACCGAAGTTGTGCTCGATCCGGAGGGCTGGAAAAAAGAACAAAGACGAGAGTTAATTAATATGTGTACATACCAAAACAATGAATGCATCAATTAGCTAGTCAGCACAGGCTTAACTAATATATATACCTGGCCGGACTCGGTTTGGTGATCACCGGAGCCGTCCTCACGGTCTACTTCTTCACCCTCTCCTTCTTGCACCGGCATTGGGTCATCGGAGCCATGTAAATCATAGCCAGCTGCTTCTTCACCCTCTCCTTCCAGACCATCGTTGTCATTGAGAAACATCAACGAGGAGACGGCATCACTTCCTTGTGCGATTATGTCCCTTAACAACGCTTCTTGTGCTTCGTCTCGGGGGGTGTCCATAGTTTCTACAAATATTTACAACATGGCAATTATTATTCAAACATGACAGATATGGATATATTAGTGGCAAACGTAGAACTAGCTAGCTAATCACAATAAGGAATCATATTAGTGGCCTCGACACTGCTTCTCTAGGGTTTGGGGTGGCCTCGACAACGCTTCAAGGGTTAGGGGGTGGCCTCGAGAACGCTTCAAGGAGGGGGTAATATCGAACCCCCCCCCCCACGTGTTGAAGCTACCGGGAGGGGGTGGGCGTTGAACACTACATCTATGTCCCACAAGTGACGTGGGCATCGACGCCCGCGGTAGGGTAGAGGGTCGTGGATTGCCGAGCGGTCGAGGGTCAAGGGGTCGAGGATCGCCGAGGGGTCGGGAGGTTGCCTAGTGTCAAAGGATTCAACAAAACCATGTCTTCATCATTAGGCGAAAGTAACAGGTGCATGATGGTATGAAGCTCTCCAAAGTTATTTTGGAACGGAGTCCCAGATAGGATAATTCGCTTTTTGGTACGAAGTTAGCAAGAACCTTCCGAATATCGTTATTTGAAAGGCCTTTGCTGAGATTCGTACAAAAAGGCAAATTATCCTATCCGGGACTCCATTCCAGAATAACTTTGGAGGACTTCGTACCATCATGCCATGGTTACTTCCGGCTAATGATGAAGCCATGGATTTCTTCAATATATACTTTGACACTATAGGAACCCTCGACCCTGAAACCTTCGACCCTTGACCCCTTAACGACCCTTGACCCTGAAACCTTCGACCCTTGACCCCTTATCGACCCTCGACCCTCTACCCTAGTTCCCGACCCTCGACCCCTCGGTGATCCTCGACACCCTCGTTATATCGACAACGACGCAACATATATATATATATATGGGAAAATAATGTTATCGGGGAGGGGGTATCGGTACCCCCCCCCTCGTGTCAAAGTTTCTTCTTTCTCCTCTATTCCTTTCTTTCTTCTTCTCCTCTTCTTTTTCTTCTTATCCCTCGAGAAAGGAAAATAAGGAAAAAGGAAGAAAAGAGGAAGAAGGAAGAAGGACGAAGAAGAAGAAGAAAAAGAAGAAGAAAAAAAAAGAGGAGAAGAATAAAAGAATAGAGGAGAAGAAGAAAAAATATAATTTTTTTTCTATTTTTTCTTCTTGTCCTCTATTCCTTTCTTCTTCTCCTCTTCTTTTTATTCTATTTTCTTCTTCTTATTTATTTCTCCTCTTCTTCCTCTCCCCTCTTCTTCTCCTTTCTTCCTCTTCTTATTTCCTTTTTCCTCTCATTCTTTTTCTTCTTCTTCCTTCTTAAAAATACATGAAGTAGTATTGCCTAATTCATTGTTCATATGAATATACAAACACTTGCATATTTACAATAATTAATATCACCAAAAAAATCTATGAACAGAAAAAAATTCCTAATTTTTCTAAAAAACTATCTTTTGCATTGTTCACATACACATATACATTATAGCCACATACACATATACATCACATATGAACAAAAAAATTAAAACATAAAAAACAGAGCATAAAAATAAAAAAAAGAGCTTAAACATTAATTAAAAGAGCCGGGCGGCGGCTCACAGCGCGGGGGTAGGCGAGGGCGCCAGCGCGCGGGGCGGGACGGGGCAGGGG
>NC_041381.1:71533606-71578764 GCF_002162155.2 Triticum dicoccoides
CTAAAGGGGGGCATTAGTCCCGGGTCGTGGCACCAACCGGGACTAATCCCCCCTTTAGTCCCGGTTGGTGCCACCAACCGGGACCAAAGGCCTTGTGCTGCCCCGCGCCGAAAAGTTTAGTCCCACCTCGCTAGTTGAGAAAGCTCGAGAGTGGTTTATAAGCGCTGCTGCACCCACCCTCTCGAGCTTCTCTCAACTGCAGGCTTTCGGGCCTGACCGTGCAATCTGTGCCTGTGGGCCTACTGGGCCACCTCCGGGCCTGAATCCTGGCCCATGGTAGGGTTTCTAGTCGTATTCAGGCCGTGGGGGCCCAGTAGGTGGCACTTTTTTTTGTTTTTTTGTTTTCTTTGTTGCTTTATTTATTTTATTTTGTTTCTACTTACAACAAAATACTTATTGTTGCTATTTTTATTTTTTTCCAGTTTTTTGGTTTTGCTTTCTGCATTATTTATTTTTTGTTGTTTTTTGCTTTATTTTTTAATTCTTTTTGCTTTTAGTTTTAGAAAAATTATAAACTTTCTGTTAGTGCCATTAGTTTTCAAATTTGAAAACACTTTTTTTGTTTTCTTTGTTGCTTTATATATTTTATTTTGTTTGTACTTACAACAAAATACTTATTGTTGCTATTTTTATTATTTTTCAGTTTTTTTGTTCTGTTTTCTGCATTATTTATTTTTTGTTGTTTTTTGCTTTATTTTTAGTTCTTTTTGCTTTTAGTTTTAGAAAAATTATAAACTTTCTGTTAGTGCCATTAGTTTTCAAATTTGAAAACACTTTTTTGCTTTATTTATTTATTTTATTTTGTTTCTACTTACAACAAAATACTTATTGTTGCTATTTTTATTTTTTTTCAAGTTTTTTTGTTTTGTTTTCTGCATTATTTATTTTTTGTTGGTTTTTTGCTTTATTTTTTAATTCTTTTTTCTTTTAGGTCAGCAAAATTATAAACTTTCTGTTTGTGCCATTAGTTTTCTTTGAAATTTGTGTGAATCACAAGTTTGTGAGCTCAACAAGGCGTGTAGAGGGACGGGCTTATAAACCGGTGTGAGCGCCCTTCGGTTGGCGAGGTTTTCAAATTCATAGTTTTGAAATGAACTCTGAAAAAGTTGGCATAGCATGTGCATGTACAAAACGGACAATGGTATCATACTCGTCTGTTACAAAGTTGGCATGGTATCATCATAATAGTTGCGGGAGAAAGTCTTCACTTTTTCTTCGCTTGTGGCGTTTGCTTATTGCGCCGTAACCATGGATAATCTTCATAGTTTATCAGGATGCTTGGGTCAGCCTTGACTTTGAAGGGGGGAATTTCATGAAACTTTTCATAGTCTTTAGACATGTCTGTCTTGCCCTCCACTCCCAGGATGTCCCTTTTTCCTGAAAGAACTATGTGGCGCTTTGGCTCATTGTATGATGTATTCGCTTCCTTATCTTTTCTTTTCCTCGGTCTGGTAGACATGTCCTTCACATAGATAACCCGTGCCACATCATTGGCTAGGACGAACGGTTCGTCAGTGTACCCAAGATTTTTCAGATCCACTGTTGTCATTCCGTACTGTGGGTCTACCTGTACCCCACCTCCTGACAGATTGACCCACTTGCACTCAAACAAAGGGACCTTAAAATCTACTCCGTAGTCAAGTTCCCATATGTCTACTATGTAACCATAATATGTGTCATTTCCATCGTCGGTTGCTGCATCAAAGCGGACACCGCTGTTTTGGTTGGTGCTCTTTTCATCTTGGTCAATCGTGTAAAATGTATTCCCATTTATCTCGTATCCTTTCCAAATCATTACAGTCGAAGATGGTCCCCTGGACAACAAGTACAGCTCATCACAAACAGTGCTGTCACCTCTGAGACGTGTTTCCAACCAACTGCTGAAAGTCCTGATGTGTTCACATGTAATCCAGTCGTCGCACTGCTCCGGGTGTTTGGAGCGCAGACTGTTCTTGTGTTCATCGACATACGGGGTCACCAAGGTAGAGTTCTGTAGAACTGTGTAGTGTGCTTGAGACCAAGAATATCCGTCCCTGCATATTATTGAGTCCCTTCCAAGCGTGCCTTTTCCAGTCAGTCTCCCCTCATACCGCGATTTAGGGAGACCTATCTTCTTAAGGCCAGGAATGAAGTCAACACAAAACCTGATGACATCCTCTGTTTGATGGCCCATGGAGATGCTTCCTTCTGGCCTAGCGCGGTTACGAACATATATCTTTAGGACTCCCATGAACCTCTCAAAGGGGTACATATTGTGTAGAAATACGGGCCCCAGAATGACAATCTCGTCGACTAGATGAACTAGGACGTGCGTCATGATATTGAAGAAGGATGGTGGGAACACCAGCTCGAAACTGACAAGACATTGCGCCACATCACTCCTTAGCGGTGGTACGATTTCTAGATCGATCACCTTCTGAGATATTGCATTGAGGAATGCACATAGCTTCACAATGGCTAATCGGACGTTTTCGGGTAGAAGCCCCCTCAATGCAACCGAAAGAAGTTGCGTCACAATCACGTGGCAGTCATGAGACTTTAGGTTCTGGAACTTTTTCTCTGGCATATTTATTATTCCCTTTATATTCGACGAGAAGCCAGTCGGGACCTTCATACTGAGCAGGCATTGAAAGAATATTTCTTTCTCTTCTTTCGTAAGAGCGTAGCTGGCAGGACCTTCATACTGCTTTGGAGGCATGCCCTCTTTTTCGTGCAAGCGTTGCAGGTCCTCTCGTGCCTCAGGTGTATCTTTTGTCTTCCCATACACGCCCAAGAAGCCTAGCAGGTTCACACAAAGGTTCTTCGTCACGTGCATCACGTCGATCGAAGAGCGGACCTCTAGGTCTTTCCAGTAGGGTAGGTCCCAAAATATAGATTTCTTCTTCCACATGGGTGCGTGATTCTCAGCGTCATTCGGAACAGCTAGTCCGCCGGGACCCTTTCCAAAGATTACGTGTAAATCATTGACCATAGCAAGTACGTGATCACCGGTACGCATGGCGGGGTTCTTCCGGTGATCTGCCTCGCCTTTGAAATGTTTGCCTTTCTTTCGACATTGATGGTTGGTCGGAAGAAATCGATGATGGCCCAGGTACACATTCTTCCTGTAGCTTCCCAGGTATATACTATCAGTGTCAAGTAAACAATGCGTGCATGCGTGGTATCCCTTGTTTGTCTGTCCTGAAAGGTTACTGAGAGTGGGCCAATCGTTGATGGTCACGAACAACAACGCCTTTAGGTCAAATTCCTCCTTTTTGTGCTCATCCCACGTACGTACACCGTTTCCATTCCACAACTGTAAAAGTTCTTCAACTAATGGCCTTAGGTACACATCAATGTCGTTGCCGGGTTGCTTAGGGCCTTGGATGAGAACTGGCATCATAATGAACTTCCGCTTCATGCACATCCAAGGAGGAAGGTTATACATACATAGAGTCACGGGCCAGGTGTTGTGATTGCTGCTCTGCTCCCCGAAAGGATTAATGCCATCCGCGCTTAAAGCAAACCATACGTTCCTTGGGTCATTTACAAACTCATCCCAGTACTTTCTCTCAATTTTTCTCCACTGTGACCCGTCAGAGGGTGCTCTCAACTTCCCGTCTTTCTTACGGTCCTCACTGTGCCATCGCATCAACTTGGCATGCTCTCCGTTTCTGAACAGACGTTTCAACTGTGGTATTATAGGAGCATACCACATCACCTTCGCAGGAACCCTCTTCCTGGGAGGCTCGCCATCAACATCATCAGGGTCATCTCGTCTGATCTTATACCGCAATGCACCACATACCGGGCATGTGTTCAGATCCTTGTAGGAACCGCGGTAGAGGATGCAGTCATTAGGGCATGCATGTATCTTCTTCACCTCCAATCCTAGAGGGCATACGACCTTCTTTGCTGCGTATGTACTGTCGGGCAATTCGTTATCCTTTGGAAGCTTCTTCTTCATTATTTTCAGTAGCTTCTCAAATCCTTTATCAGGCACAGCATTCTCTGCCTTCCACTGCAGCAATTCGAGTATGGTACCGAGCTTTGTGTTGCCATCTTCGCAATTGGGGTACAACCCCTTTTTGTGATCCTCTAACATGCGATCGAACTTCAGCTTCTCCTTTTGACTTTCGCATTGTGTCCTTGCATCGACAATGACCCTCCGGAGATCATCATCATCGGGCACATCGTCTGGTTCCTCTTGATCTTCAGCAGCTTCGCCCATTGCAGCACCATCGTGCACATCATCTGGTGCATCTTGATGTTCAGTAGCATCACCGTATTCAGGGGGCACATAGTTGTCATCGTACTCTTCTTCCTCGCCGTCTTCCATCATAACCCCTATTTCTCCGTGCCTCGTCCAAACATTATAGTGTGGCACGAAACCCTTGTAAAGCAGGTGGGTGTGAAGGATTTTCCGGTCAGAGTAAGACTTCGTATTCCCACATATAGGGCATGGACAACACATAAAACCATTCTGCTTGTTTGCCTCAGCCACTTCGAGAAAATCATGCACGCCCTTAATGTACTCGGAGGTGTGTCTGTCACCGTACATCCATTGCCGGTTCATCTGCGTGCATTATATATAATTAAGTGTGTCAAAAATCATTACAGAACATCATGAATAGATAATTAAGTGACCAAATTAATAGAAGTTCATCATCACATAAAAACCAAAATACATACATAGTTCTCATCTAACAACATAAAGCTCTGCAGAGCATCTAAATTAATTAAACCATACATTGAAACTATGTAAAACATTTCAATGCGAAAACAAATGCGATCATAATCGCAACCAAGGTAACAACTGATCCAACGACATAATGATACCAAGCCTCGGTATGAATGGCATATTTTCTAATCTTTCTCATCTTCAAGCGCATTGCATCCATCTTGATCTTGTGATCATCGAAGACATCCGCAACATGCAACTCCAATATCATCTTCTCCTCCTCAAGTTTTTTTATTTTTTCCTTCAAGAAATTGTTTTCTTCTTCAACTAAATTTAACCTCTCGACAATAGGGTCGGTTGGAATTTCCGGTTCAACAACCTCCTAGATAAATAAAATCTATGTCATGTTGGTCGGCATAATTTTCATAAACAATAAATGAACCAATAGCTATGAAAAGATAATATATACCACATCCGAATCATAGACAGGACGAGGGCCGACGGGGGCGGATACCAAAACCATCGCACTATATAAGATGCAATAATAAAAGTAAGAAAATAATACAAGTAAGAATATTTTTCCTTTCAGAAAGAAGATAAGAACAAGAGGCTCACCACGGTGGTGCTGGCGATGAGATCGGCATGGGTGATCGACGGCGATGAAGACGGGGACGGGGCGTGATGGACCGCTAAACCTAGACAAATATTGAGGAAAATAGAGGTTGGAGGTCGAGCTTGGAGAGGAGAAAGCTTAAGTAGTGTGGCTCGGGCATTTCATCGAACACCTCATGTGCTATGGAGGTGAGCTAGAGCACCACAAAGGGCCCCCTCGTCGGCAAGAGAAAAACAGAGCACTGGAGTGCTCTACTCGCGAGCGAGGGGGTATATATAGGTTCGTGGCATGAACCGGGACTAAAGGGTAGCCATTGGTCCCGGTTCATGCCACCAACCGGGACCAATAGTGGTGGGCCAGGAGCCAGGCCCATTGGTCCCGGTTCGTCCCACCAACCGGGACCAAAAGGTCCGGATGAACCGGGACCAATGGCCCACGTGGCCCGGCCGGCCCATGGGCTCACGAACCGGGGCAAATAGCTCCATTGGTCCCGGTTCTAGATTGAACCGGGACTAATGGGCTGAACTGGCCTGGGCCATTGCCCCCTTTTCTACTAGTGAAGGAGTGGCAAGAGCCTAATATTGGGGATTCCCAAGGCCCCCCAAGGTAAAATTCAAGGACAACCAAAAGCCTAAGCTTGGGGATGCCCTGGAAGGCATCCCCTCTTTCGTCTTTGTCTACCGGTAACTTTACTTGAGGCTATATTTTTACTCACCACATGATATGTGTTTTGCTTGGAGCGTCTTGTATGATTTGAGTCTTTGACTTTTAGTTTACCACAATCATCCTTGCTGTACACACCTTTTGGGAGAGACACACATGAATCAGAATTTATTAGAATACTCTATGTGCTTCACTTATATCTTTCGAGCAAGACAATTTTGCTCTAGTGCTTCACTTATATCTTTTTAGAGCACGGTAGTGGTTTTATTTTATAGAAACTATTGATCTCTCATGCTTACTTAAATTATTTTGAGAGTCTTTTAGAACAGCATGGTAATTTGCTTTTGGTTATGAATTTAGTCCTAGTATGATAGGCATCCAAGAGGGATATAATAAAAACTTTCATATAAAGTGCATTGAATACTATGAGAAGTTTGATTCCTTATGATTGTTTTGAGATATGAAGATGGTGATAATCATGCTAGTGAGTAGTTCTGAATTTGAGAAATACTTGTGTTGAGGTTTGTGAGTCACGTAGCATGCACGTATGGTGAACCGTTATGTAACGAAGTTGGAGCATGAGATATTTTTTGATTGTCTTCCTTATGAGTGGCGGTCGGGGACGAGTGATGGTCTTTTACTACCAATCTATCCCCCTAGGATCATGCGCGTAGTAATTTATTTCGATGACTAATAGATTTTTGCAATAAGTATGTGAGTTCTTTATGACTAATGTTGAGTCCATGGATTATACGCACTCTCACCCTTCCACCATTGCTAGCCTCTCTAATACCGTGCAACTTTCGCCAGTATCATACACCCACCATATACCTTCCTCAAAACAGCCACTATACCTATTTATTATGGCATTTCCATAGCCATTCCGAGATATATTGCCATGCAACTTTCCACCATTCCGTTTATTATGACACGCTCCATCATTGTCATATTGCTTTGCATGATCATGTAGTTGATATCGTATTTGTGGCAAGGCCACCGTTCATAATTCTTTCATGCATGTCACCCTTGATTCATTGCACATCCCAGTACACCACCGGAGGCATTTATATAGAGTCATATTTTGTTCTAGTATCGAGTTCTAATTCTTGAGTTATAAGTAAATAAAAGTGCGATGGTCTTCATTATTAGAGCATTGTCCCATGTGATGAAATAAAAAAAAGAAAGGCCAAAGAAGCCAATGAAAAAAAAGAGAGGCCAAAGAAGCCAAACAAAAAAAGAGAGAAACGGAGAGAAGGGACAATGCTACTATCCTTTTTCCACACTTGTGCTTCAAAGTAGCATCATGATCTTCATGATAGAGAGTCTCTTATTTTGTCACTTTCATATACTAGTGGGAATTTTCATTATAGAACTTGGCTTTTATATTCCAACAATGGGCTTCCTCAAATGCCCTAGGTCTTCATGAGCAAGCAAGTTGGATGCACACCCACTTAGTTTCTTTTGTTGAGCTTTCATATACTTATAGCTCTAGTGCATCCGTTGCATGGCAATCCCTACTCACTCACATTGATATCTATTGATGGGCATCTCCATAGCCCATTGATATGCCTAGTTGATGTGAGACTATCTCCCTCTTTTTGTCTTCTCCACAACCACCGCTCTATTCCACCTATAGTGCTATGTCCATGGCTCACGCTCATGTATTGCGTGAAAGTTGCAAAAGTTTTAGAATACTAAAGTATGAAACAATTGTTTGGCTTGTCATCGGGGTTGTGCATGATTTGAGTATTTTGTGTGATTAAGATGGAGCATAGCCATACTATATGATTTTCTAGGGATAAGCTTTATTTGGCCATGCTATTTTGAGAACACATAATTGCCTTTATAGTATGCTTGAAGTATCATTGTTTTTATGTCAATATTAAACTTTTGTCTTGAATCTTTCGGATCTGAACATTCATGCCACAATAAAGAAAATTACATTGTTAGGTAGCATTCCACATCCAAAATTCCGTTTTTATCATTTACCTACTCGAGGACGAGCAGGAATTAAGCTTGGGGATGCTTGATATGTCTCCAATGTATCTATAATTTTTTATTGTTCCATGCTATTATATTATCCATCTTGGATGTTTTAAATGCATTTATATGCTGTTTTATGTGATTTTTGGGACTAACCAATTAACCTAGAGCCTAGTGCCAATTTCTATTTTTTTCCTTGTTTTTGAGTTTTACAGAAAAGGAATACAAAACGGAGTCCAATTGACGTGCCAATTTATGATGATTTTTTATGGACCAAAATAAGCCCCCTAAGTAAAAGAGTTGGTCCAGAAGAGTCCCAAGCCATCCACAAGGGAGGAGGGCGCGTCCTACCCCTGGGCTCGCCCCCTATCTCGTGGATGATTCGGAGACCCCCCTGACTTGAGAACAACGCCAAAAATTCCTATAAATACAGAAACCCCCGAAAAGAAACCTAGATCGGGAGTTCCGCCGCTGCAAGCCTCTGTAGCCACCAAAAACCAATCGGACGCTGTTCCGGCACCCTGCCAGAGAGGGGATCCATCACCAGTGGCCATCTTCATCATCCCAACGCTCTTCATGACGAGGAGGGAGTAGTTCACCCTCGGGGCTGAGGGTATGTACCAGTAGCTATGTGTTTGATCTCTCTCTTTCTCTCATGTAATTGATTCGGCATGATCTTGATGTATCGCGAGCTTTGCTATTATAGTTGGATCTTATGATGTTTCTGCCCCTCTACTCTCTTGTAATGGATTGAGTTTTCCCTTTGAAGTTATCTTATCGGATTGAGTCTTTAAGGATTTGAGAACACTTGATGTATGTCTTGCATGTGCTTATCTATGGTGAGAATGGGATATTCACATGATCTACTTGATGTATGTTTTGGTGATCAACTTGCGGGTTCAATGATCTTGTGAACTTGTGCATAGGGGTTGGCACACATTTTCGTCTTGACTCTCTGGTAGAAACTTTGGGGCACTATTTGAAGTTCTTTGTGTTGGTTGAATAGATGAATCTGAGATTGTGTGATGCATATCGTATAATCATACCCGCGGATACTTGTGGTGACATTGGAGTATCTAGGTGACATTAGGGTTTTGGTTGATTTGTATCTTAAGGTGTTATTCTATTACAAACTCTAGGATAGATCGAACAGAAAGAATAGCTTCGTGTTATTTTACTACAGACTCTTGAATAGATCGATCAGAAAGGATAACTTTGAGGTGGTTGCGTACCCTACAATAATCTCTTCGTTTGTTCTCTGCTATTAGTGACTTTGGAGTGACTCTTTGTTGCATGTTAAGGGATTGTTATATGATATAATTATGCTATTATTGTTGAGAGAACTTGCACTAGTGAAAGTATGAACCTTAGGCCTTGTTTCGAAGCATTGCAATACCGTTTTCACTCACTTTTATTACTTGTTACCTTGCTGCTTTTATAATTTAAGATTACAAAAACCTATATCTACCATCCATATTGCACTTGTATCACCATCTCTTCGCCGAACTAGTGCACCTATACAATCTACCATTGTATTGGGTGTGTTGGGGACAAAAGAGATTCTTTGTTATTTGGTTGCAGGGTTGTTTGAGAGAGACCATCTGATACGTCTCCAACGTATCTATAATTTTTGATTGCTCCATGCTACTTTTATCTACTGTTTTAGGCAATATTGAGCTTCATTACCCACTTTTATATTATTTTTGGGACTAACCTATTAACCGGAGGCCCAACCCAGATTTGCTGTTTTATGCCTATTTTAGTGTTTCGAGGAAAAGGGATATCAGACGGAGTCAAAACGGAACGGAATCAACTGGAGAAGTTATTTTTGGAAGGAAAGCCACCCGGGAGACTTGGAGTCCACGTCAAGAAAGAAACAAGGAAGGCACAAGGTAGGGGGGTGGGCGCGCCCCCTGGGTGCGCCCTCCACCCTCGTGGGGCCCTCGTGGCTCCCCAAACGTATTTCTTCCTCCTATATATACCAATATACCCTAAAACTTCCGGAACATAGATCGGGAGTTCCGCCGCCGCAAGCCTCTATAGCCACCAAAAACCAATCGGGACCCTGTTCCGGCACCCTGCCGGAGGGGGATCCCATCACCGGAGGCCATCTTCATCATCCTGACGCTATCCATGACGAGGAGGGAGTAGTTCACCCTCGGGGCTGAGGGTATGTACCAGTAGCTATGTGTTTGATCTCTCTCTCTCTCTCTCTCGTGTTCTCTCCCGTGTTCCTCTATGGCACGATCTTGATCTATCCCGAGCTTTGCTATTGTCGTTGGATCTTATGATGTTTGTCCCCCTCTACTCTCTTGTGATGAATTGAGTTTCCCCTTTGAAGTTATTTTATCGGATTGAGTCTTTTATGAACACTTGATGTACGTCTTGCGTGGGATAACCGTGGTGACAATGGGTTATTCTATTGATCCACTTGATGTATGTTTTGGTGATCAACTTGCGGGTTTCGTGACACTTGGGAACCTATGCATAGGGGTTGGCACACGTTCTTGACTCTCCGGTAGTAGCTTTGGGGCACTCTTTGAAGTACTTTTATGTTGGTTGGGTGAATCTGAGATTGTGTGATGCATATCATATAATCATGCCCACGGATACTTGAGGTGATAATGGAGTATCTAGGTGACATTAGGGTTTTGGTTGATTTGTATCTTAAGGTGTTATTCTAGTACGAACTCTTTTATAGATCGATCCGAAAGAATAGCTTTGTGGTGGTTTCGTACCCGACCATAATCTCTACATTTGTTCTCTGCTATTAGTGTCTTTGGAGTGACTCTTTGTCGCATGTTGAGGGCTTGTCATATGTTCTATCTATGTTATTATTGTTGAGAGAACTTACACTAGTGAAAGTATGAACCCTAGGCCTTGTTTCCTACCATTGCAATACCGTTTACGCTCACTTTTACCGCTCACTACCTTGCTGTTTTTATTATTTCAGATTACAAAAACCTATATCTACTATCTATTTTGCACTTGTATCTTCATCTCTTCGCCGAACTAGTGCACCTATATAATTTACCATTGTATTGGGTGTGTTGGGGACACAAGAGACTCTTTGTTATTTGGTTGCAGGGTTGTTTGAGAGAGACCATCTTCATCCTACGCCTCCTACGGATTGATAAACCTTAGGTCATCCACTTGAGGGAAATTTGCTACTGTCCTACAAACCTGTGCACTTGCAGGCCCAACAATGTCTACAAGAAGAAGGTTGTGTAGTAGACATCACCATCTTCATCCTACGCCTCCCACGGATTGATAAACCTTAGGTCATCCACTTGAGGCAAATTTGCTACTGTCCTACAAACCTCTGCACTTGGAGGCCCAACAACGTCTACAAGAAGAAGGTTGTGTAGTAGATATCAAGCTCTTTTCTGGCACCGTTGTCGGGGAGGCTATGTAAGCGACACTAACACCCCATCAACTAAGCTCTTTTCTGGCGCCATTGTCGAGGAGGTTAGTGCTTGAAGGTATATCTTTAGATCTTGCAATCGAATCTTTTTGTTTCTTGTTTTATCACTAGTTTAGTCTGTAAAAGAAAACTACAACTTTTTAATGTCTTTCATGAAAATAAGGATTCTGATAATTGTGCTCAAGTGCTAGAATAAGAATGCATTAGAATGTTTGGCACTAAATATTTGAATGATGAGCATGATTGCAATGCTGTTAGTATGAATGCCCTGTATATCCATTATGCTAATGATATGCAAAGCCACAAGCTTGGGGAAGCTATGTAGGATGAAGATGATATTTTTTGTCCCCCAAGTTTTGATGATCAAATTTATTATGATGAAAGCATGCCTCCTATTTATGATGATTATATTGATGAAAGTGGATTTGGAGAGGTCATGACTTTATTTAGTGATGAATCCACTATTTCAGAAGAGGTTCCGATTGATTATGAGAACAAAGTTGCTATCTATGAAGATTATTGTGATGACATGTATGCTATAAAGAATAATGATAACCATGAAACTTGTCAACATGATTTTAATTTTCAATTGGATTATGCCTCACATGATAGTTATTTTGTTGAGTTTGCTCCCACTACTATTCATGAGAAGAAGTTTGCTTATGTGGAGAGTAATAAAAATTCTATGCTTGTGCATCATGAAAATAGTGCTTTATGTGATAGTTATATTGTTGAATTCATTCATGATTCTACTTAAAATTATTATGAGGGAGGAATATATGCTTGTAGGAATTGCAATAATATCAAGTTTCCACTCTATGTGCTTAAAATCTTGAAGTTATGCTTGTTTTGCTTTCCTATGCTAGTTGATTCTTGTTCCCATAAATTGCATGCTCACAAAATCCCTATGCATAGGAAGTGGGTTAGACTTAAATGTGTTAGTAATATGCTTCATGACGCTCTCTTTATGTTTCAATTCTTATCTTTTATGTGAGCATCATTAAAATCATCATGCCTAGCTAGGGGCGTTAAACGTTAGCGCTTGTTGGGAGGCAACCCAATTTTATTTTTGTTCTTTGCTTTTTGCTCCTGTTTAGTAGTAAATAATTCATCTAGCCTCTTGTTATATGTGGTTTTATGTTTTAATTAGTGTTTATGCCAAATAGAACCTTTGGGAATACTTGGGTGAAGTCTTTGCGATCTTGCTGTAAAAAATAGAAACTTTTGCGCTCATGAGATTAGCTGTCATTTTTTTTACTGGAGAGTGATTTTTTGTTGATTATTTTTGCAAATGATTAATAGACAAATTCCTCATGTCCACCACTTTATTTCCCAATTTTTGGAGTTACAGAAGTATTCGACTGATATAGATTGCTACATACTTTTCTATTTTTGACATATTCTGTTTTCTATGTTTTGTTTGCTTATTTTGATGAATCTTTGAGTAGTATCGGAGGGTATAAACCATAGATATTACACCAATATGAATTTATAATGAGTTCATTATAGTACCTTAAAGTGGTTGTTTATTTTCTTATACTAATGGAGCTCATGAGATTTTCTATTGAAGTTTTGTGTTGTGAAGTTTTCAAGTTTTTGGGTAAAGATTTGATGGATTTGGAATAAGGAGTGGCAAGAGACTAAGCTTGGGATGACCAAGGAACCCCAAGGTAAAATTCGCGGACAACCAAAAGCCCAAGCTTGGAGATGCCCCGGAAGGCATCCCCTCTTTCGTCTTTGTCTACCGGTAACTTTACTTGAGGCTATATTTTTATTCACCACATGATATGTGTTTTGCTTGGAGCATATTGTATGATTTGAGTCTTTGATTTTTAGTTTACCACCATCATCCTTGCTGTACACACCTATTGGGAGAGACACGCATGAATCGAAATTTATTAGAATATTCTATGTGCTTCACTTATATCTTTTGAGCTAGACAATTTTGCTCTAGTGCTTCACTTATATCTTTTTAGAGCACGGTGGTGGTTTTGTTTTATAGAAATTATTGATCTCTCGTGCTTCACTTATATTATTTTGAGAGTCTTTTAGAACAGCATGGTAATTTGCTCCTGGTTATGAATTTAGCCCTAATATGATAGTCATCCAAGAGGGATATAATAAAAATTTTCATATAAAGTGCATTGAATACTATGAGAAGTTTGATTCCTTATGATTGTTTTGAGATATGAAGATGGTGATATTAGAGTCATGCTAGTGAGTAGTTCTTAATTTTAGAAATACTTGTGTTTAGGTTTTTGAGTCCCGTAGCATGCACGTATGGTCAACCCTTATGTAACGAAGTTGGAGCATGAGATATTTTTTGATTGTCTTCCTTATGAGTGGCGGTCGGGGATGAGCGATGGTCTTTTCCTTCCAATTTATCCCCCTAGGAGCATGCATGTAGTACTTTGTTTCGATGACTAATAGATTTTTGCAATAAGTATGTGAGTTCTTTATGACTAATGTTCAGTCCATAGATTATACGCACTCTCACCCTCCCACCATTGCTAGCCTCTCTAATACCGCGCAACTTTCACCGGTATCATACACCCACCATATACCTTCCTCAAAACAGCCACCATACCTACCTATTTTGGCATTTCCATAGCCATTCCGAGATATATTGCCATGCAACCTTCCACCGTTCCGTTTATTATGACACGCTCCATCATTGTCATATTGCTTTGCATGATCATGTAGTTGACATCGTATTTGTGGCAAAGCCACCATTCATAATTCTTTCATACATGTCACCCTTGATTCATTGCACATCCCGGTACACCGCCGGAGGCATTCATATAGAGTCATATTTTGTTCTATTATCGAGTTGCAATTCTTGAGTTGTAAGTAAATAAAAGTGTGATGATCTTCATTATTAGAGAATTCTCCCGTGTGATTAAATAAAAAAAGAAAAGCCAAAGAAGCCAATGAAAAAAAAGAGGACAAAGAAGTGAAACAAAAAAAGAGGGAAAAAGAGAGAAGGGACAATGCTACTATTCTTTTTCCACACTTCTGCTTCAAAGTAGCACCATGATCTTCATGATAGAGAGTCTCTTATTTTGTCACTTTCATATACTAGTGGAAATTTTCATTATAGTACTTGGCTTGTATATTCCAATGATGGGCTTCCTCAAATGCCCTAGGTCTTCGTGAGCAAGCAAGTTGGATGCACACCCACTTAGTTTCTTTTGTTGAGCTTTCATACACTTATAGCTCTAGTGCATCCGTTGCATGGAAATCCCTACTCACTCACATCGATATCTATTGATGGGCAACTCCATAGCCCATTGATATGCCTAGTTGATGTGAGACTATCTCCCTCTTTTTGTCTTCTCCACAACCACCGCTCTATTCCACCTATAGTGCTATGTCCATGGCTCACGCTCATGTATTGAGTGAAAGTTGAAAAAGTTTTAGAATACTAAAGTATGAAACAATTGCTTGGCTTGTCATCGAGGTTGTGCATGATTTGAGTATTTTATGTGATGAAGATGAAGCATAGTCAGACTATATGATTTTGTAGGGATAAGCTTTCTTTCGCCATGTTATTTTGAGAAGACATAATTGCCTTGTTAGTATGCTTGAAGTATTATTGTTTTTATGTCAATATTAAACTTTTCTCTTGAATCTTTCGGATCTGAACATTCATGCCACAATAAAGAAAATTATATTGATACTTATGTTAGGTAGCATTTCACATCAAAAATTCTATTTTTATCATTTACCTACTCGAGGACGAGCAGGAATTAAGCTTGGGGATGCTTGATACGTCTCCAACGTATCTATAATTTTTAATTGTTCCATGCTATTATATTATCCATCTTGGATGTTTTATATGCATTTATATGCTATTTTATATGACTTTTGGGACTATCCTATTAACCTAGAGCCTAGTGCCAGTTTCTGTTTTTTCCTTGTTTTTGAGTTTTACAGAAAAGGAATACCAAACGGAGTCCAATTGACATGCCAATTTATGATGATTTTTTATGGACCAAAAGAATCCCCCAGAGTAAAAGAGTTGGGCCAGAAGAGTCTCGAGCCTTCCACGAGGGTGGAGGGCGCGCCCTACCCCCTGGGCTCGCCCCCCTATCTCGTGGATGACTCGGAGACCCCCCTAATGTGAGACCGACGCCAAAAATTCCTATAAATAAAGAAACCCCTGAAAAGAAACCTAGATCGGGAGTTGCGCCACCGCAAGCCTCTGTAGCCACGAAAAACCAATCGGGACCCTGTTCCGACACCCTGCCGGAGGCGGGATCCATCACCGGTGGCCATCTTCATCATCCCGACGCTCTCCATGACGAGGAGGGAGTAGTTCACCCTCGGGGCTGAGGGTATGTACCAGTAGCTATTTGTTTGATCTCTCTCTCTCTCTCTCGTGTTCTTGATTCGACACGATCTTGATGTATTGCGAGTTTTGCTATTATAGTTGGATCTTATGATGTTTATCCCCCTCTACTCTCTTGTAATGGATTGAGTTTTCCCTTTGAAGTTATCTTATCGGATTGAGTCTTTAAGGATTTGAGAACACTTGATGTATGTCTTGCATGTGCTTATCTGTGGTGACAATGGGATATTCACGTGATCTACCTGATGTATGTTTTGGTGATCAACTTGCGGGTTTAGTGACGTTGTGAACTTGTGCATATGGGTTGGCACACGTTTTCGTCTTAACTCTCCGGTAGAAACTTTGGGGCACTCTTTGAAGTTCTTTGTGTTGGTTGAATATATGAATCTAAGATTGTGTGATGCACCGTATAATCATACCCGCGGATACTTGTGGTGACATTGGAGTATCTAGGTGACATTAGGGTTTTGGTTGATTTGTATCTTAAGGTGTTATTCTAGTACGGACTCTAGGATAGATCTAACGGAAAGAATAGCTTCGTGTTATTTTACTACAGACTCTTGAATAGATCGACCAGAAAGTATAACTTTGAGGTGGTTGCGTACCCTACAATAATCTCTTCGTTTGTTCTCCGCTATTAGTGACTTTGGAGTGACTCTTTGTTGCATGTTGAGGGATTGTTATATGATCTAATTATGCTATTATTGTTGAGAGACCTTGCACTAGTGAAAGTATGAACCCTAGGCCTTGTTTCGAAGCATTGCAATACCGTTTTCGCTTAATTTTATTACTTGTTACCTTGCTGTTTTTATAACTAGCAAAGTGGCCCGCTCGATGCGCGGGCTAGTACTTTATATAGTTTAATAATGGAAATTATTATTTGATTTGAATAAAAAAAATTATGACAAAATGTGATGTTATTTTTGAATATATCAACCTTTCGCGAACATAATTTTTTCTTAGGTATGTTTGATAGTATCATTGATATATATATGTTATCCATTTGTCATTTGTCCGCTTCTTGCATTTTGTACTAAATATTGTTTTATGATGATTCGACTTGCGCGTGCAACATATTAATATGTACAACTTAATTTCTATATAAGTAGACATATTATGTGAGGATGTATCTTATATCTTGCTATTTCTGTAGGATTTTTGTTTTTTTAATCTGAAGCAAATCCTAGAGGGTGCATAGTAAACCAATGTTAAATTCTAATGGTTGCTAGGAAATCATAATGTTGTATGAGACCTTGTTAGTAAGTCCAAAATAGTAGCACACACATTGTGCGCAACATATTCAACTGATTCTTCTTTGTGTAGATAACTTTATGATATTTTTTAATATGCAACTAAAGTGTAGTGTCAAAAACGTTCTTATATTATGGGACAGAGGGAGTAGATATGAGAGAACAAAGAAGGAAATTATTGTAATATACATTGCTATGTCACATGTTTTGGTGTAATCATACAAACAAAATCAAATGCATGAATGGCCACACATGCACAATACTACAATCATTAGAATTCGACTTGACACACACTAAGTACCACCACTCTACCATAGCTTTGAACTCCAACTTCTTAGAATAAGACAAGTTGTAAGTAGGAATGACATAGCATATGCATCATTTTGGCACTACATAGCGACGAATATTGTCATCACAAAATAAAACATACTTGTATTATACAATATGACATTTAGAGTATAAAATTGTCTATATTATTCATGAAAGTGAAGTTGTAAAGTATAACAATGTTCATTATAAATCCATTGCATCTTTTGGCCCATATGCTTAGGATAAGAGTACTTCACTTTGAAAAGTATGTGAAATCAAATTAGCTACACACTTAAAATTGTTAATCTCGGGCAAGTGCTAGTGGGAGCTGTAGTAATGCACGAATCTAAATCTGCAAGAAGGATATGATCATAGCTCACAGAGAAATGGTAAACTTAAGGAACATCCTTGTAAGTCTAGCATATGGGGAGAAAGTTCATGTTAGGAATGAAAGCTCCCCGGTATGATACATCTCAGGATAAAGATCTAAATGATAATTTAACCCCACTTATATTTGCAGTCCTATAGCACACCAAAACCATGAATGAAAAATATCGTTCTGATACAAAAGTAACAATTGTAAGAAATAAAATCAGTGGATGGTGGTCTTACAAAACTTATGCGAGGCATTCCAATGCACCAGGCCCATCAATGTAAATTTTTTCTTCCAAATTACTTAGCTGCCTCTGGAATCAACCACTTTTTTTTACTAACTAAAGTAGGGAAAATCCTTGAATCAACCACTAAACAAAAAATATATTGCCAACATGTTCGGAGTAACCACAGAGAACACAAACTAATGAGAAAGATACATTACTTGAGGAATATCACAAAGTAGGAAGAAAAAGTTTCTTAGACTAATAAGCTGGCAAGTGAGGATACCTAAGAGATTTTATTAGTCAGTGTGCTCCCTGCAATTAAGAAATCAACTGGGAAATAAATCACCAGAAATTTTGAAAGAAAACTTGGTGAGAGTCATATATTATACTGAGGCAAAAATATATGAAGAAAACTTTGTTTGCTTGGTATTAAAGATAACATAGAAAATAAAGTGTCATCTTGCATACACAGTAGAAAGTGGGGTAAAACAAAAATACAAAGCAGTACACTTCAAATGAATTTCAGAGCAAGCATAAATGTCAATGTATGTGTTTTTGTTACTGTATTTACTTTAGCGTGATACATAACACCATGAAAATGGCAAGATATGAGATTTCTTATCTGTATAAAGCATCAGATTATGTAGATTAGGAGATTACTATCACCATATTGCCAGTCAAAGCTATGATTATGTCCACAATAATTCAGTCTTAATTATCTAACCGTACATGTAAATAGTGAAGTAGCTCCTATTCCCAACTCTGAACAAATTAATCAGTGTTGCACAAAAAAAAAGGAAATAATAGTCATAACATCAAACCATGTGTAGGATGAAAGTTTGGTAATGATTGAATGTTTTCTTTGTGAATGAAACTCTTGGCAAATGACATTTTATTTGAAATATTCTGAGCCCAAAAGTACCCTCTACCAGAAGTCTCTTTCCTTCAGATTCAACACTAAACAGAGAAAACGTAACTATAGTGGTATCCTAGAAGCATGTATGCATGATTTTCTCGAATAAGAATAAATCATCAGAAAAACATAATCCTTGTCAAGTATAAAAATAGTTTCCTGCTCTTCTCTATGCTTGTTTGGGTGCTTACTTAATACTTGTGTTCTGAAAAAGAAGACAGAGCTTTGCTATGCATGCTTGGGCGAATTTGTATCTGTACCTAGAGAAAAATCAGATACCAACACATGCCATACTGTACAAAACTGAAACTTGAAGATGAAAGTTGAAACGCCTTGCGTTCATAGTATTAAACTTAAACGAATGCGGCCTTTCATATTGAGATATACACACCTATCATTGATCAATATCTGATCTTATTTTTCTTCGCTGATTAGTTCTATCGATGTCCAAAACATATGGATCAATCCAATAATTAATGGCATACAAACCTAGATACTGTAAGCTGTACGTACATCTCATAGGAATAGAAGTAGTCAAAAGTTAGATACCTATGAGGTAATGTACTTACGTAGCTTTTGCCCATGCGCATGATGCAAATCCGATTCATCTTCTAGGGCATGTACCTATGTGGTTCGGAAAAGAAGATTGAAGAAACCACTACCTGCTGATTGATTTCTGCCGTGAGAAAAGTAGGCGCCTGGTATCCGCTGTTCGTCGGCGTCGTCTGTTCCGCTGAGATTCATGAGGCAGTCCTATTGATTAGCTAGAGCAGATCAATGGGAAGGATTAATATAGACAGAATTACTATAACCATGTTGCTAGTTAAAGCTATGGTTATGTCCACAAGAATTCAGTCTTAATTATCTAACCGTACATGTAAATAATGAAGTAGCTCATATTCCCAACTCTCAAAAAATAATCAGTGTTGCACAAAATAAAAGGTAATAATAGTCATAACATCAAACCATGTGTAGGACGAAAGTTTTGTAATGATTGAATGTTTTCTTTGTGAATGAAACTCTCGGCGAATGAAAGTTTATCTGAAATATTCTCAGCCCAACACTTACCCCTATCTGAAGTCCCTTTCCTTCAGATTCAACAGTAAATAAAGAAAATGTAACAATAGTGGTATCCTAGAAGCATGTATGCATGATTATCTCAAATAAGAATAAATCATCAAAAAAACATAATCCTTCTTGAGTACGACAATAGTTTCCTCGTCTTCTATATGCTTGTTTGGGTGCTTGCTTAATACTGTACTTGTGTTCTGAAAAAGAAGACATAGCTTTGCTATGCATGCTTGGAAGAATTTGTGTCTGTACCTAGAGAAAAGTCAGATACGCACACATGCCATACTGTACAAAACTGAAACGCCTTGCGTTCATAGTATTAAAATTACATGAATGCAGCATGGATATTGAGATATACACACCTATCATTGATCAATATCTGATCGTATTTTTCTTTGTTGGTTAGTTCTACCGGCATCCGCTGTTCGTCGGCGTCATCTGTTTCGCTGTCCAGATCACTATCCTCCGGCGCCTAGCCGGCCGTCATGCATGATGTACTCCTGTTGATTAGCTAGAGTAACCAAACCCTAGAGCAGATCGATGGGAAGGATTAATTGTTCTGGCAGCGGCAGCAGATTGTTTGGAGCCGCACGTCTAAGAACACACTGGGGAAAGAGAGTTAATTAGGGCTACGGGAGGGAAGGTGTTTCACACGATGGCATAGATTGAATACACATGGAAAACTTATTTTGGGCGACTACTTTTTTTGTTTGGGCAACTTTTTATTACATAATGGCATTCGTTGATAATTTAGGGAGGACGGCATTGGTGGGTAATTTCTTCGGGGTTAAAGTTGATCTAACGGTTGTGATATTTTGATGTGCAAAATTAAAGGTTAGATATTTCTAATTTTTGTGAGAATTTCTAGCTTATTCTCTTTTTTCTCATTAGCCCGTAAAGCACTTTTTATATATAAATAGATTACATAATGGCATTCATTGATAATTTAGGGAGGATGGCATTGGTGGGTAATTTCTTCGGGGTTAAAGTTGATCTAACGGTTGTGATATTTTGGTGTGCAAAATTAAAGGTTAGATATTTCTAATTTTTGTCAGAATTTCTAGCTTATTCTCTTTTTTCTCATTAGCCCGTAAAGCACTTTTTATATATGAATAGATTTAAGATTACAAAAACCTATATCTACCATCCATATTGCACTTGTATCACCATCTCTTCGCCGAACTAGTGCACCTATACAATTTGCTATTGTATTGGGTGTGTTGGGGACACAAGAGACTCTTTGTTATTTGGTTGTAGGGTTGTTTGAGAGAGATCATCTTCATCCTATGCCTCCCACAGATTGATAAACCTTAGGTCATCCACTTGAGGGAAATTTGCTATTGTCCTACAAACCTCTGCACTTGGAGGATCAACAACATCTACAAGAAGAAGGTTGTGTAGTAGACATCAGGCACTTCTGAATCATGCAGATGAACGTGGCACCAGCATTCTTAAGGCTGAAGGGCATGGTAACATAGCAAAAACACCCGAATGGTGTGATGAATGCCGTTTTTCTTTAATCGGGTCCATACAGTCGGATCTGATGGTACCTAGAATACGCGTCCAAAAAGGACAAACGCTCACACCCCGCAGTCGAGTCGACGATCTGGTCGATGTGGGGGAGAGGGAAGTGATCGTTCGGGCAGGCCCAATTGATGTGCTTGAAATCAATACACATATGGAGTGAATCATCTTTCTTGGGGACCATGACGACATTGGTAAGCTACTCGGAGTGGTATATCTCGCGGATGAACTCAGCTGCCAGGAGCCGAGCCACCTCTTCACCAATTGCTTTCCTCTTCTCCATGGCAGACCGACGGAGGTGTTCCTTGACGGGCTTTGCTTTCGGATCAACACGCAAATGGTGCTCAGCCAGTCCCTTGGGTACACCTGGCATGTCTGACGGTTTCCATGTGAAGATGTCCCAGTGCTCACGGAGGAACTAGATGAGCGCTTCTTCCTATTTGATATCGAGTGTTGTTGAGATGTGAGCCGGAGTAGCACTGGGGTCTTCTGGGTGAATGTGGATAGGCTTTGTCTCTCCGGCCGACTGAAATGCGGATTCTGAAGCAGGCTTCTTAGCTCGTAGTAAATCACTCGAATCTGCATTCTTCTTGTATTCTTCCATCTCTACTGCTGCCATCTGCTCGTCAGCAATCTTTGAGCCCTTCTGGAGGCACTCTTCAGCTCTCTGCCGACTCCCTGTGACTGTGATCACGCCTCTGGGCCTAGGCATCTTCAACTTGAGGTATACGTAACATGGTCGAGCCATGAAACGAGCATACGCGGGCCTGCCCAGAATAACGTGGTAGGCACTGTGAAAATCCACCACCTCAAACATCAACTTCTCTTTGCGGTAATTCCTGGAATCACCTAAAACCACATCAAGAGCAATCTGTCCGAGTGACTTTGCCTTTTTTCCGGGAATGGCACCATGGAACTGCATGTTACTTCCACTGAGTTTGGACATCGGAATGCCCATCCCCTGGAGGGTCTCAGCATACAGAATGTTCAATCCACTGCCGCCATCCATAAGGACCTTAGTCAGTCGGGTGCCCCTAATGACTGGGTCGACCACCAATGCTTGTCGCCCAGGGGTAGCAACGTGCGCTGGGTGATCGGACCGGTCGAATGTTATGGTTGTCTTCGACCACTTCAAGTACGTCGTAGTTGCCGGAGCAACCATGTTCACTTCTCTTTTGATAACCTTCAGTTGACTTTCTCTCAACGTCAGCAAAAATCACCAAAGTAACATTCACATTGGGGTAACCATCATCTTCTTCTTTCTCTTCTTCCTTATCAGAGTCCTTCTCCGGGGGCTGAGCCTCTCGGAACCGCTGAATCAGGAGCTGACACTGTCGAGTGGTATGCTTGGGCAGAATCAAGTTACCCTCCTCATCTTTTTTCGTGTGATTGTGACACGGTAAATCAATGACGTCATTGCCGGACTGGTCTTTCACCATTTTGGGCACCCACGGCCCCTTAGGATTTCCTTTGAACTTCCCTTGATTCAGAACTGCGGCCTCGGCGGGACCTGCAACTTCAGCTTTATGTTTTTTCTTCCGACCGGAATTTCCAACCCCGGTGTCCTGGGCGACTGGTTTTCCCTCGCCACTGCGGAGTCAGTCTTCCTCTGAGCCGTTAGCATACCGAGTGGCTATTTCCATCATTCGGGGCAGAGACATGTCTCCGGACTGACCGAATTTAAGGTTGAGCTCTTTGTGTCAGACACCCTCTTTGAAGGCGCAAACTGCCTAGTGCTCTGACGCATTTTCTATAGTATGATGAACGGTAGTCCACCTCTGGATGAAGTCTCTCAAAGTATCATTCTGCTTCTGAACATAGTGCTGCAGTTTAGTTAGCCCAGCAAGTCGCTTGCAGGTGCCCTCGAATGTTTTGATAAACACTCGGGCTAACTCTTCCCAACAGAAAATACTTCTAGGGGCCAACTGATTCAACCAAGCTCTCGCCGAACCCTCAAGCACCAGGGGTAGGTGCTTCATGTCTACACCACCATTGCCTCCACCAATCTCCACTGCCACTCGGTAATCTTCCAGCCATGTGTCGGGCTTCGACTCACCGGTGAACTTACTCACGCCCATCGCTAATATGAAGTTGGGAGGGATCTCAGCGGCTCGGATGGCTCTACTGAAACACTCGGGCCCAGAAACAAATGCTCTGCTTCCACTCGGGCGATCTCTGTCTTGTCCTTCTCTGTGTGCCCGACCCCTATCGACCAAACCTTGTACGAGGAGTGACCTTGCATCAAACCCAGGCTCTCTTGGGTCGACTGGGGCTCTCCGCTCATCATCATACGGGCGCCTTTCATTGTATTGCTAGGGCGCGTATGATCCGCCCCTCGGAGGGGGCGTAGGCACTCGACGGTGGTCATCACGGGGATATCGATGATCATACTTCCGGTGGCCTCGACCCAGGTACTGATCATGGCGGTGACCATGATCCTCATGCCACAGAGGCGATCTTGGACTATGTGCCAACTGAACTATGTTTGCAACCATAGACCTGCTATGGATTCTGTTGCGCGACTGAGAAACAACTGAGTTTTGCTCACCCGCTGCTCGGAGCAGCGCTCGGATCTGCATCAAACCTCTACCAGCTTCCGAATGAGAGGGCTGAATTGACTATGCTATACGTGCTGCTGTTGCAAGATTTATAACCAGAGTGCGGTATACCTGAGGTTCGGGCGGAAACAGCTCTCGTTGCCTTCGACTAGATCCAGGGATCTGCTGACGCGCCCGTTCATCGAGTGAATGTTGGAGATTTTCTAGACGCGTGCGCTCAGCCAAGGTGGCCAAGCACGCAGCCTCCAAAGCCCGAGCCTCGGAGGTCTCCCCCAATGAGGGAGTCCCGAATTAGGGGGTGTCCGGATAGCCGAACTATCACCTTTGGCCGGACTCCTGGACTATGAAGATACAAGATTGAATACTTCGTCCCGTGTCCGGAGGGGACTTTCCTTGGCGTGGAAGGAAAGCTTGGCGATACAGATATGTAGATCTCCTACCATTGTAACCGACTCTATGTAACCCTAACCCTCTTCGGTGCCTATATAAACCGGAGGGTTTTAGTCCGTAGGATGAACAACAATCATACCATAGGATAGCTTCTAGGGTTTAGCCTCTCTGATCTTGTGGTAGATCTACTCTTATATTACCCATATCATCAATATTAATCAAGCAGGAGTAGGGTTTTACCTCCATCGAGAGGTCCCAAACTTGGGTAAAAACATCGTGTCCCTTGTCTCCTGTTACCATCCGCCTAGACGCATAGTTCGGGACCCCCTACCCGAGATCCGCCGGTTTTGACACCGACATTGGTGCTTTCATTGAGAGTTCCTCTGTGCCGTCACCATCAGGAAGGATGCCTCATCCCGTCTTTAAAGACGACACTGTTGCTAAAGGAGCTTTGGCTATCGGCCAAACTCTCCAGCTAGGCGGTGTCCTTATGACCGCCTGTCCGGCCACCGTGCCGACGATGACTTCTCGGGTCATTGAAAGCAATCTTCACGTTAGCTCGGAACTCACAGAGCAGTTAGATCCGATGGAGCTCTCTTCCGTAAACGAGCTCTTGGATCGCATCGCCGCCCTGGGAGTCGCTACAGACTACGATCAGATTGGGCCTAAAACCGATCCGAGAGAGATCAATTCTCCCCAGGTTACCCACCACGTTGCCATGGTTGAGGAGCAATACGACGACCCTTCCTCTATTTTAAGGACTAGCTATGTCCAGATTCCCGATCCCTCCATGCCGAATTCCCGCGGAGGGGAGGACGTAACTCAAGCCCTGAACCTAAAGTCAGGTAGCAGGCTAGATGCATTGGACAACACCCAAGAACCCAAGCTTCCGAGTTCGGAAACTTCTTGGCCCCTGAGCCTGAGATTGGACGGGGTTCCGGATTTAATTCCACCCGCCCACCCAAACATAAGCGATCTATCCCAAATCCGGCAAGAGCCCGCAGAAATAGTACACCATTACTAGGCCAGATTCCTCCTGGTTATGAACAGGATAAAGGACTGCCATGAGGAGGACGCGATTACATTCTTCCGCAATAATTGCATGGACAAGGGAATCCTGAACGCCGTAGGTCATCATGAAATTACATGCTTCGCTGACCTGGCATCCATAGTACGAAAGTACTATGAGATGGAAAGCGCCTGGAAAACCGAAATCAATTTTTGGGACTATCCGGCCCTGAATACTGCCCCAGTCCAAAATAAAAGGGTGCATCATCGCCAGGCACCTGGGTTAAATACCAAAAAGCAAAAACCCTCTATAGGGCATGGAACCGTACTGGAGGGATGGCTCAATGGACCCTGCAAAATTCATAGTACAGAGGGCGCCACTCCAACTCATAGCCTTAGAGCATGTTGGATACTACGGCAGGTGGCCAAAAGTGGCGAAGAGCTTCTAGTTCCAGAGCATCAGCCCAAGGATACCAGTACGGTATTAACAGTCTTCGAGACATTCGCATTAAATAATATGCGGAAACGAACACTCCGCAGCCTTGCCGAAGTCTACCAAGTAGCAACAATAAACCCATGGAGTGACACGGCTATTACCTTTAATGCCAGTGACGAACCTTCCGAACAGCCCGAGCACCAGCCGCACTGGTCCTTAGTCCAATAGTGGACGGCGTTCGCCTCACAAAGGTACTCATGGACGGTGGCAGCGGATTGAACCTCATTTACGAGGAAACCCTCCGAAAAATGGAAATAGACTGGAGCCGCATTGAGCGAAGCACCACAACCTTTAGAGGAATAATCCCCAGTCGGGAAGCATGCTGTACAGGAAAAATCACACTGGATGTGGTATTCGGCACGCCGGATAATTACAGGTCCTAGGAGGTCACGTTTCAAGTGGCCCCGTTCAGCAGCGGATATCAAGCTCTATTAGGGCGAGAGGCATTCACAATGTTTCAAGCTATACCCCATTACGGGTACATGAAGCTCAAAATGCCCGGGCCCAACGGAATCATCACTCTTGCTAGTGACCCGGGCATAGCACTCCGCGCTGAAAATAAGACAGCCGCACTGGCCCTTGAGGCACTATCCGAAGCCCTAGCAGCCGAAGAACTCACTGCGCTGCGCTCCACGGTGAATAGGGACGATGTAATACTCGATAAGAGATCCAAGTCCACCTCTTTTAAACCAGCGGATGAAATAGTCAAATTCCAAGTCCATCCAACGGACCCTACAAAAACGGCCTCCATCGGGGCACAATTAAACCCTGATGTAGACGCCGCACTACGAGAATTCCTACGCGAAAATTGGGACATTTTTGCCTGGCACCCTTCAGACATGCCAGGAATCCCACACCGGCTGGCCGAGCACAGCCTAAACATCCTAAAAGGATTCAAGCCAGTCAAACAGGCGCTTCGGCGTTTCTCCGAACCCAAGAGACAGGCCATGGGAGAGGAGCTAGCCAAATTATTGGAGGCCGGATTCATCAGAGATATAAAACATCCGGGCTGGCTAGCAAACCTGGTGATGGTACCAAAGAAGGACAAATCCTGGCGCCTATGCGTCGATTTTAGGGACCTCAACAAGGCTTGCCCAAAGGATCCCTTCCACTCCCCCAAATCGATCAAATTATCGACGCTACCGCAGGACACGATTAATTGTGTTTCCTCGATGCATACTCCGGCTACCACCAAATTAAGATGGCAGAGCCCGACCAGGCCACAACGGCATTCATCACCCCATACGGACCATTCTGCTTCAACACAATGCCCTTTGGGCTCAAAAATGCCGGCGCAACATATCAGCGCATGATTTAGGCATGTCTGGCAAACCAGATCGGCAAAACAGTGGAGGCATACGTAGACGATGTGGTCGTCAAAACCAAGCACGTCGAAACTCTAGTAGACGATTTGAGGCTCACGTTCGATAATCTCCGAACATATGACATTAAGCTTAACCCGGAAAAATGCGTTTTCGGCGTACCAGCCGGAAAGCTCTTGGGCTTTAGTGTATCCGGTAGAGGAATTGAAGCAAACCCAGCCAAGATCCGAGCTCTGTCACAATTGGATATCCCAAAGGACCTCAAACAAATACAAAAATTGACGGGATGTGTGGCGGCTCTAAGCCGCTTTATCTCCCGTTTAGGAGAAAAGGCGTTACCTCTTTATCGCCTCCTGCGACGCACCGAACACTTCGAGTGGACGGATGCCGCCACGGCCGGACTCAAAGAAATAAAAGCCATATTGGCAACAAACCCGGTCCTGGCCGCGCCAAACATGGGTGAACCAATGCTATTATATATCGCGGCAACTCATCAAGTTGTGAGCGCAGTGCTCGTTGTCGAACGAGAAACGGACGGACACAAGTTCCCCCTTCAAAAACCATTTTACTACGTGTCCACTGTCCTAACTCCATGCAAGTCACGGTACCGGCATTATCAAAATATAGCGTACGCGATGTTCGTGGCATCCCGGAAGCTGCGACACTACTTTCAAGAGTGTTCGATAACAGTAGCCTCCGAAGTACCTCTTAACGACATTATAAACAACCGCGACGCGACGGACCGGATTGCCAAATGGGTCATTGAGCTCCTCCCGTTCGACATAACCTATAAGCCAAGGCGAGCTATTAAGTCGCAAGTTTTGGCCGACTTCGTCGCCGAATGGACTGAAGCCGAACTCCCTAAAGAGTATGACACATATTCCAACTGGATAATGCACTTTTGACGACTCCAAAATGTTGGCCGGTTTGGGGGCTGGCATCGTTTTGACATCCCCAACCGGAGACACGGTTAAATACGTACTCCAGATAATGTATACAGACTCCAACAATGCAGCCAAGTACGAGGCCCTTCTACACGGCCTTCGGATGGCAGTCTCCATGGGCATTCAACGCCTAGAGGTGCGCGGGGATTCGAACCTCGCAATATCCCAAATAAATGGAGACTTCGATGCCAAGGATCCAAAAATGGCAGCTTATCGCAACGCCGTCCTATAAATTTCAGCTCGGTTTGAAGGGCTCGAATTTCACCATATAGCCCGGGATAACAACCAGGCAGCAGATGTATTAGCGCGCATTGGCACAAAGCGCGATGCCGTCCCTCCCAACATCTTCCTAGAGAGGCTGTTCAAGCCATCCGTACTATGGGAGGGGGAGTCCGGAAATAACAACCCGGACCAAATCGCACTGCCCGACGCCGAACATTCTGACACAATTGGTGGTTCTGCCAACGAAGTAACATCTTCAGCCCACGTAATAATGGAAGTCATTGCCCCGTGGACGGAACCATTCCTAGCCTACCTAACCAGGCAGGAACTTCCCGAGGACCAAAACGAGGCCCGCTGCATAGTGCGGCGATCTAAAGCCTATAAGGTCCATGAGGGAGAGCTTTACAAGAAAAGCACAACCGGATTCCTTCAAAGGTGTATCTCCGAAGAGGAAGGGAGGAACCTTCTGGCTAAAATTCATGCCGGACTCGGCGGGCACCACGCCGCAGCCCGGGCCCTTGTAGGCAAGGCCTTCCATACATGATTTTATTGGCCGATGGCCCGGGCAGATGTTCAGGACTTAGTCCAACAATGCGTCGGTTGCCAGCTCTTTGCTAATCAAAGCCACATGCCACCCACCGCCCTCAAAACTATACCCATAACCTGGCCCTTCGCGGTCTGGGGGCTTGACATGGTTGGACCCCTTAACGGAGGAACCCACAAGCAAAAATACTTACTGGTCATGGTGGATAAATTCACCAAATGGATAGAGGCCAAACCTGTTAAGACGGCCGAATCCAGACCGGTGATAGACTTCATATCAGGGGCCGTACACCGTTACGGCGTCCCCCATAGCATCATCACTGATAACGGCACAAACTTTACGGCCGACGAGGTCAAACTCTGGTGCAAAAACATGGGCATCAAGCTCGACTATGCTTCAGTCTATCACCCTCAAACTAACAGTCAAGTCGAGCGAGCAAATGGTCTAATCATGAGCGGCATCAAACCCAGATTAGTGCGGTCCCTCAAGGAATCTAACACGCACTGGGTAGAGGAGCTTGACTCCATACTCTAGGGGCTGCGGACCACTCCAAATCGCACCACCGGATTTACACCATTCTTTATGGTATACGGCGCAGAGGCAGTTCTGCCCTGTGACATAATTCATGACTCATCTCGCGTGCGCATGTACGAAGAAAGAGAAGCCGAGCTCGATCGGCAGGACAGTTTGGACACATTGGAGGAGGAACGGGACGTGGCAAAAGCCCGTTCCGCATTTTATCAACAACAAGCTCGAAGATATCAAAGCAGGGAAGTATGAGACAAAACTTACAACCTTGGCGAGTTAGTTCTACGCCTGCCGGACAAGAAAAAGGACAAACTCAAGCCCAAATGGGAAGGTCCCTTTATCATCGATCAAGTCCTGACTGGTGGTGCGTACCGTCTGCGAGATGCTTCGGATAACCGACTCGAGCCGAACTCATGGAACGCAGCCCGTCTCCGAAGATTCTACGCCTAGCGCCGGATTCTGAGTTTGTCTCCTTCCTCCGTCTACATTTTACATATTAGCTGTCTTCTGTTTCTCTCCTTCTCCCTCCTTTTCTATTGCAGCCTTTGAAAGCTTCTTCGCGCATCGTTCGCAAACACTTGACGCGCTATCCGCGCTCATTATACCTGGGGGCTTATTTAACAGAAGTTTATTTATACGGGCTTAATGCCCAACACATGTGTCACACTTCCGCATGTACCTTTATTCACCATTATATGCATCGATATGACTTAAGTTTTGGCCAAGCTGGGTTGCCTGGCTCCTGTGCTTACCCCTACGTTCCCGATTGTTCGGCTAGGCGGTAAAGGGAGCACCTCTGCGATTGTTACTACTGGGTCAGCCGGATGTGTACCTCAGACTGGGTGAAGCCGAAAGCTAGCGTTCTTAAGAGAATATTCGGTTGGTGAACTAAAAGACGATTTCTTACCTATTTATTTATCTGCCCCCAGATGTTTTTCTGCTCTTTTCGCAGTCCGGACATGCACTTTAGGGCATGCCTCCCAGGGAAAGGAACCCCTAACAGAACTATTCTCCCTGGAAGATGTTTCTTACTAACCATGTAATATAACATAACTAGTTGGGCACTTGTCTGATAAAGCACTAATGACCCCTACGCCTGGTCTCCACGCATTCCTCGGTTCTTACATAACCGTGAGGGTATTCTGACACACTCTAGACTATTGGGTCCCGAGGTTGAAGCGAAAAGGTCCGCTATGACAAACGATCTACAATCCGGCTAGAAGGCATTTTACATGTCATCTTTAATTACATAGTCAATCCGACTGATTGTATTCCTCTTCAATGCCATCTAATAGGCTGTCTAGTTTACAATCCTGCTGGGAATACTTTGCGGCCAACTCTACTTGGCCGTACACTAAGCTCACAGGGATCTCCTTCCCATCGGGCCCCGCAGGTCCGACCTCGGCCATGTGGTTTGGGTCAGCCTTCGTGTTCCGCATCTTCACCATGACCCAGGCTTCCCTGGCGCCCTGACGTCAGGCCAATATCTTCCATAATTGGAAGCGCTGCCACGCTCCCTGAAGCCTCTCTGCAAGCTCTCCAAGGCCCTCGGGCGGGGAGAGAGATGGCCACAAGGCCTGGGCGACGCCTTTCATCACCTTCCAAACTCGTTCGTGCAGTTGTAAGAGCTCGGGAACAAGGTCACCCGTAGAACCGGGTGAGGGAGTCCTAGATTAGGGGGTGTCCGGATAGTCGAACTATCACCATTGGCCGGACTCCTAGACTATGAAGATACAAGATTGAAGACTTCATACCATGTCCGGATGGGACTTTCCTTGGCGTGGAAGGCAAGCTTGGCGATACTGATATGTAGATCTCCTACAATTGTAACCGACTCTGTGTAATCCTAACCCTCTCCGGTGTCTATATAAACCGGAGGGTTTTTGTCCGTAGGACGAACAACAATCATACCATAGGCCAGCTTCTAGGGTTTAGCCTCTTTGATCTCGTGGTAGATCTACTCTTGTACTACCCATATCATCTATATCAATAAAGCAGGAGTAGGGTTTTACCTCCATCGAGAGGGCCCGAACCTGGGTAAAAACATCATGTCCCTTGTCTCCTGTTACCATCCGCCTAGACGCGCAGTTCGGGAACCCCTACCCGAGATCCGCCGGTTTTGACACCGACATTGGTGCTTTCATTGGGAGTTCCTCTGTGCCGTCACCTTTAGGCCCAATGGCTCCTTCGATCATCAACAACGACGTGGTCCAGGGTGAGACTTTTCTCCCCAGACAGATCTTCGTATTCGGCGGCTTCGCACTGCGGGCCAATTCACTTGGCCATCTGGAGCAGATCGAAAGCTACACCCCTGGCCATCAGGTCAGATTTGGGAGTTTGAACTACACGACTGACATCCGCGGAGACTTAATCTTCGACGGATTCGAGCCACAGCCAAGCGCGCCGCACTGTCCCGATGGGTATGATCTAGCTCTGCCGCCGAACAGTGCTCGGAGTCGACTTCGCCGATCGAGGACGAGTGGCTGGACACCACCTCGGGGGCTGCGATCTCTACGGCGATTGAGCCGAATACCATCCATGTCCCTTGCAAAGCTCGTGACTCCGAGGTGCCGGACTCCTCTCCGGAATCCGAACCTTCCGCGCCTCTGCCAATCAAATCCAATTGGGTGCCGGTTATGGAGTTCACTGCCGCGGACATCTTTCAGCACTCGCCCCTTGGCGACATCCTGAATTCACTAAAGTCTCTCTCTTTATCAGGAGAGCCTTGGCCGGACTATGGTCAGGAAGGTTGGGATGTGGACGACAAAAAAATTCAACACCCGCCCACCACCCACTTCATAGCCACTATCGAAAGTTTAAACGACATGCTCAATTTTGACTCCGAAGACATCGACGGTATGGACGACGATGCAGGAGACAACAAAGAATCAGAGCCTATAGGGTACTGGACAGCCACCCCATCTCACGATGTATACATGGTGGATACACCTAAAGGAAGTGACGACAGGAACAGCCGGACGCTACGAAGGATAAATCCCTCGAAAAGCAATCAAGACAGCGACGAAAGCGCCACACAAAGTCCCGCCTCGACAACGACAACGGCCATACAGACCTAGCCATAGAGCAGGTCGAACCAGAGGACGACGAACACGCCTTCGAACAACCGTCCGAACAGGACAACTTGGATAAACAACCCGTCCCCAGCGAAGATAACAGTCCGGACGATCTGACACCGTACAAATTGTTGGAGCAGAAGAACCTCCACAAAAGGCTCGTCGCCACTGCGCGTAGCCTGAAAAAGCAGAAGCGGAAGCTCAAAACAGCGGAAGATGCACTCAGAATCAGATGGAGCAAAGTACTCAACACCATAGACAAATACGGCGACAGTCGCCAAACAAAAAGCTACCCGAAGCGCAAACTACTGCCCAAATTCGATGAGGAGGCCTTAGAGCCCCCGCAATCAAAGAACAAAGAGGCCGCCCGGTCGGATGGACGACCACATGGCAAGCATAGAGCGGCAAGCGGCGCCGCACACAAGCCGGCACGCGATCCGCATAAGGATTCACATCAAAGGGATGGCCCAGATAGGTCCATCTACGGGCCAAGAAAGCAAGCTCTTATAAGCAATGCAACACGCCAAATATCCGGAAATCACGGCACACCCAAATATAGGGGAGCCGCACACTCCCTATGTTTCACCAATGAGGTGCTGAATCACGAATTCCCAGCGGGATTTAAACCCGTAAATATAGAGGCATACGACGGAACAACAGACCCGGGAGTCTGGATTGAGGATTACATCCTCCACATACACATGGCTAGAGGAGATGATCTCCACGCCAGAAAATACTTACCCCTCAAGCTCAAAGGGCCAGCACGGCACTGGCTTAAAAGCCTCCCTGAAAATACCATTGGAAGTTGGGAAGAGCTCGAGGATGCTTTTCTGGCAAACTTTCAAGGGACTTATGTCCGCCCTCCGGATGCAGACGATTTAAGTCACATAACTCAACAACCCGGAGAGTCAGCCCGCAAAATCTGGAATAGGTTCCTCACTAAGAAGAACCAAATAGTCGACTGTCCGGACGCCGAAGCATTAGCATCTTTCAAACACAACGTCCAAGACGAATGTCTCGCCAGGCACCTTGGCCAGGAAAAGCCAAGAACAATGGCCACACTAACAAGCCTCATGACCCGCTTTTGCGCAGGAGAGGATAGTTGGCTGGCAAGATGTAGTACCAGCGACCCAAGTACATCCGAAGTCAGAGATGGAAACGGGAAACCACGACGCAGCAAGGACCAGCGCCGGACAAGGGGAAACAGCCCGAAGAGCACGACAGTCAACGCCAGATTCAAAAGCTCTCGGCAGAATCATAAAAAACTGCCCCTCAAGGATAACAGCCACGAGCTATCCAACTTAAAAAAAATTTTGGACAAAATATGCCAAATCCACAGTACCCCCGGGAAGCCTGCAAACCATACCCACAGAGATTGTTGGGTCTTCAAGCAGTCCGGCAAACTTAATGCCGAACACAAGGGGCTCGACACACCAAGCGAAGACGATGATGAACCCCACAAGCAGAGCACCGGAAAACAAAAGAATTTCCCACAAGAAGTCAAAACAGTAAACTCACTTCAAGTGACAAAAGGGAAAATCAGAACGATGCCCATAGAAATATGTGCCGCACGGCCTATCCTAGCGGAGTCCCTACATTGGTTTTCAAAACCAATCACCTTTGATCATCAGATCACTCCGGACATATCCGGAACGCAGGATGGACTGCCCTGATATTAGATCCTATAATCGACGGATTCCAATTCACAGAAGTCGTAATGGACGGCGGTGGTGATCTAAACCTGCTATATCAGGACACAATCCGCAAAATGGGGATAGACCCAACCAAAATTCGCCACAGCAACACCTCCTTCAAGGGGGTAATGCCAGGCCTACATGCCCATTGCACGGGCTCCCTACTGCTAGAAGTTGTGTTCGGCTCATCCGACAACTTCCGCCACGAAAAGTTAACCTTCCATATCGCCCCATTCAAAAGTAGTTATCAAGCACTATTGGGACGTGAAGCGTTCGCCCGCTTTAATGCAATTCTGCATTATGCATCTCTTACACTTAAAATGCCCGGTCCACGCGGCATCATCTCATTAAAGGGAAATATCAAGTGTTACTCGAGCACGGAAGAACGTGAGACTGCCTGGACAGTCACACACTAATCCGGCTCCGCTAAATCAAGCACCTGAACAGGTCATTCGGACCCCGGACACGGCTAGACGAGTCCGGCGTAAACATATAAAGACCTACTAGCCGCACACCCCCGTACAAGGGGCTGCATGATGGGGAACGTTGCAGAAAATAAAAAATTTCCTACGGTTTCACCAAGATCGATCTATGAGTTCATCTAAGCAACGAGTGATAGGAGTGCATCTACATACCTTTGTAGATCGCGAGCGGAAGCGTTCAAGAGAACGGGGTTGAGGGAGTCGTACTTGTCGTGATCCAAATCACCGATGACCAAGTGCCGAACGGACAACACCTCCGCGTTCAACACACGTACGGAGCGGATGACGTCTCCTCCTTCTTGATCCAGCAAGGGGGAAGGAGAGGTTGATGAAGATCCAGCAGCACGACGGTGTGGTGGTGGATGCAGCAGAGTTCCGCCAGGGCTTCGCCAAGCAACTACGGGAGGAGGAGGTGTAGCAAGGGTAGAGGGAGGCGCCAAAACTTCAGGTACGGCTGCCCTCCCTCCCCCCTCCTTTATATAGGCCCCCAGGGGGGGTGCCGGCCCTAGAGATGGGATCTCTAGCGGGGGTGGCGGCCAAGGGGGGTGGAGTGCCCCCCAAGGCAAGTGGAGGCGCCCCCTCCCCTAGGGTTCCCAACCCTAGGCGCAGAGGGGGGCCCAGGGGGGGGAGCACCAGCCCACCAGGGGCTGGTTCCCCTGCCACTTCAGCCCATGGGGCCCTCCGGGATAGGTGACCCCACCCGGTGGACCCCCGGGACCCTTCCGGTGGTCCCGATACAATACCGGTGACCCCCAAAACTTTCTCGATGGCCGAAACTGCACTTCCTATATATGATTGTTTACCTCCAGACCATTCCGGAACTCCTCGTGACGTCCGGGATCTGATCCGGGACTCCGAACAACTTTTGGTTTGCTGCATACTCATATTCATACAACCCTAGCGTCACCAAACCTTAAGTGTGTAGACCCTACGGGTTCGGGAGACACGCAGACATGACCGAGACGGCTCTCCGGTCAATAACCAATAGCGGGATCTGGATACCCATGTTGGCTCCAACATGCTCCTCGATGATCTCATCGGATTAACCACAATGTCGAGGATTCAATCAACCCCATATACAATCCCCTTTGTCAAACGGTACGTTACTTGCCCGAGACTCAATCGTCGGTATCCCAATACCTCGTTCAGTCTCGTTACTGGCAAGTCACTTTACTCGTACTGTAATGCATGATCCCGTGACCAGACACTGGGTCACTTTGAGCTCATTATGATGATGCATTACTGAGTGGGCCCAGAGATACCTCTCCGTCATACGGAGTGACAAATCCCAGTCTTGATCCGTGTCAACCCAACAGACACTTTCGGAGATACCTGTAGTGCACCTTTATAGTCACCCAGTTACGTTGTGACGTTTGGTACACCCAAAGCACTCCTACGATATCCGGGAGTTACACGATCTCATGGTCTAAGGAGAAGATACTTGACATTGGAAAAGCTCTAGCAAAACGAACTACATGATCTTGTGCTATGCTTAGGATTGGGTCTTGTCCATCACATCATTCTCCTAATGATGTGATCCCGTTATCAACGACATCTAATGTCCATAGTCAGGAAACCATGACTATCTGTTGACCAACGAGCTAGTCAACTAGAGGCTTACTAGGGACATATTATGGTCTATGTATTCACACGTGTATTACGATTTCCGGATAATAAAATTATAGCATGAATAAAGACAATTATCATGAACAAGGAAATATAATAATAATCCTTTTATTATTGCCTCTAGGGCATATTTCCAACACTGCATGCATGTACAACAAGAGACAATAAAGCTCAATTTTATTCGCTTTTTGAATCATACTCCTTTTATTTAATATAAAGTACATTTTTCGCACAATCTTTCTTCAACTAAGTTCTTCTCCTTATAGATGAACACCGTGCTACACCCGTCCAGGATACGGCACAACGGAGACATAGGCGCAGACGTGCAGTAGGGACCCGTTGCAAGGATTCTTTTCAGATTAAGACCCTGCGTAAACCTTTTTTACTGTCTCTTGTTGATACACATCCCCCGGTTTCTTTCTATAACCGAGGAGGAGGCTGGCGTTTTGACATCGACCGCATCAGAATTTTTTGCGCGTACCTGGACACCAGGGGCTTAGGGCATTGTTCTGCCCGTTTTCATAAAGACCGAATACCTTAGGGAGTGTTCGGCGTCTCGAGTTAGGCCTTATATGCATCAGCTCCGAATCATGTCTTTGGTCAAATGTTGGGTTTGCCCGGCTCCTGTGTTTTGCTGCCTTATGTTCTGTTCTATTGGCTAACGCGGCACCAGGAGAACTACTGCGATTGTGCCCCGGTTCGGCCTGGCGAGCACCTCAGTAGAGAAAGCCGAAAACTTACTGTCATGATATAGCATGAGACTGGTCAACCACTCGATGACCCATCGGAATATTTAGAATTCCTCCGCATTAACGAAGGACCATTTCCCGGTCAGGCACATACGCGCCCCGAATTCGGGAGAGCGCGGTGCCCCTAGGGGCTATATAGTAGCCCCATCATCGAACTCCTATGGCTAAGTGAAAGTGATAAAGCATTATAGTCCGGTTGCCTAGTTTGCTATGCTATCACCTCCTTTATATGACCAAGACGTTGGATTAAGTGTGAAAATGTGCTTTTTGCAAACACCCCCACACTATGTGCGTGGGGGCTGAAGCCAAGGACTGCCATCTTTCAGGTTATATACACATATAAATTAACGGCCGCACAGGAGGTACTTTAATACTTGAAGGCACAAGTATAAAAAGCCCTTATATTATATTGAAACATTGTTTCACAAATCATACATGTCATTTGAACATAATATCCTTTGAGCACTGCATCTCTATTAAACGAGCGCCCTGCAGGACTTCCTCAAAATAGTGCTCGGCAGGTACTCGACTTCTGTCCGAATCCTGGGATGCAACGTGGTGGCCTTCATCTCCTCCCAGTATGTCTTGATACGGGCGAGAGCCATCCGCGCGCCCTCTATGCATCCTGACCGCTTCATTGCACTAATATGCGGCACCGCACCAAGGAACTGCTGCACCAAGCCAAAATAACTCTTCGGCTCGGGCCTCTTTGGCCACAAATGAGTCACCACATACTTCATGGCAAGTCCGGACAACCTATTCAGCTCAGCCCATTCGGCCAAACGATCGGACAATGTAAGCGGACGCTCTGGACTATGGAACTGCGACCAAAAAAGCTCTTCCATTCCGTGATCCTTTTGGCCTCGGAAGTGTTCGGCTGCATCCACGCCACTCGCCGCCAAATACAGATAAGCATCCTCCGCACCCCACAGCTGGCCCAACTGAGCATAGTTGGGAACTGTGAATTTCCTCCGCAGCAGAAAAGGCTTTCCAGCCGCAATATCTTCGGCCTGACGTAGCTCCTCTTTCATAGCTCTCATTGTAGAGCGAGCATCCTTGGCCTCAGTAGCGGCCTTTTTCAGGTCTTCTTGATCCGCTCGACCTTCTTTTTCAAGAAGCTCGCAACCGTCGGTAGCATTCTTCAACTTTACGGCCATCTCGGCCATTTCTTTCTTGCTTCGGCAGTGAGCAGCCTGTTCGGCTTTCAGCTCTTCGGCCTCTTTTAAGGCAGCCGCATCACTTTTTCGAGCTTGCTCCTTGGCTCGGGCGAGTTCCGTCCGAAGGTTCTCCATGGCAGCGGCACCATCTGCGTCAAGCATACAAGTTGTAAGGCACAGACATTAAGCTACCTTACCGGGTGTCCGCGGAGAAGCTGCATACCTTGTGACTCGTCAAGCCGCTTATTGACAAGCGCGAGGTCAGAATCTGCCACGTCAGTTTGCCGCTTTAGTTCGGCAAATTCATCAGTCCGGCTCGCCACCGGACGCTTCGCCACCTACGTAGGAAGAGCACATATTATACCTGGGATTATGATCCTCGGCGCGCTATCATTTTAGACAACGCACCGAGTCTCAGGGGCTACTATCTATACAGGGCGCATTCTATATGCCCAACTGTTAGAAGGTACATCATTTTGCGTACCTCAAAACCCATCAGTAAACTTATGACGGTTTCATGCAATCCGCTTTCAGCGGATGAAATCCTTTCAATCACCGTACCCATCAGCGCATGGTGATCTTCCGAGATAGACGCTCGCCCGAGCAGATCTTTCAGCTCCTCCGACCGTACACCAGTCGGTGCCGGACTCGTCCGATGGCCTTTTTCAAAGGCCGGATGCGGAGGGCTTTGAGGGGACATATGACTGCCTTCGAGCCCCGCCGGATTCTAAGAAACCCTCCGTGACGACACCTCAGGGTCATCTGCCTCGCATAACGGTACGGCAGGCGGAGGCGTTTCACTCTCCATCATCTCCGGATCGAGATCCCCCGAAGACAAGCTCTGCTGAGAAGGGCTGAGATCCAAACTACAAGGAAAAAATTTCGGTTATCTTCAGAAATAAAACAGGGATGTCTCTCATTTTAAGAAAACGCCCCTCTTTACTTACGGCTCGCAGGAGGGCTGATCTCCTTGGGGAAAAAGCGCGGCCGGGGCATCTCCCGGCGCAGGACCCTCTGGCGAGGATTTCTTCCCCCGCTTCGAGGCCTTGGTCTCCGGATCTTCAGAAGCGGGCCTCTTCTCCCCTTGGAGGGAGGGATTCTCGATCCCTCCCTTCTTGATAAACTCCTTCACGGAGGCAGTAGCTCCCTTGTTACCCCCTTCGCCTTCTTCAAAAGGTGCAGCCTTTAGCATCCTGGTTAACACAGGATCCGGCGTGGTCTCAGGGAGGGGGGCCGGACACCGGATCAGTTTTGCTTTTGCTATCCACTCCTGTTCAAAGGACAGCTCTTTTAAAGGCAAGTTTATGATAGATATACGGATAGCATGTTCGGGTACAGGACTACTTGAGTATCTGGGCGATTGCAGCTTAGACCTGCGTCCTCGGTCAATTCCGGACACATTGCTCGTGATCCGAAGAACAGTTGGTACATCTCCACGGGCGTTATGCCCATAAGATGTTGGAGAGCTCGTGGTCCCTCCGGATTGAACTCCCACAGGCGGAGGGGGCGACATTTGCAGGGCAGGGTGCGACGAATCAGCATGACCTGTGCTACTGCGACCAGATTGATCTCTCTCTCTAGGAGGTCTCGAATACGACCCTGCAACAAGGGCACGTCCTTGGACGGCCCCCAGTCGAGCCCTTTATTGACCCATGACGTCAGCCGCGATGGAGGACCCGAGCGAAAGGCAGGTGGCGCCACCCATTTGGTGCCCCTGGGAGCTGTGATATAAAACCACTCTTGTTGCTACAGACTGAGCTCCTCTTGGAAAGAGCCCTCGGGCCATGGAGCGTCAACATTCTTGCTTATAACAGCCCCTCCGCACTCTGCCTGCTGCCCCCTGATCATCTTCGGTTCCATTTTGAAGGTTTTGAGCCACAACCCGAAGTGAGGGGTAATGCGGAGGAAGGCTTCACATACAACAATGAACGATGAGATGTGGAGGATGGACTCCGGATCCAAGTCATGAAATTCCAGCCCATAATAAAACATGAGCCCCCTCACAAAGGGGTCCATCAGGAAGCCTAACCCTCGAAGGAAGTGAGACATGAACACCACGCTCTCACCAGGCTTGGGAGTGGGAATAACCTGCCCTTGGGCAGGCAGCCTGTGCGAAATTTCGCCGGTCAGATACCGGGCGTCTCTCAGCTTTAGCACGTCTTCTTCCGTGACGGAGGAAGGCACCCACCGGCCTTGTAGGTCGGAGCTGGACATCCTCGGAGGTCCGAAGCGCCTGAATCTAGAGCTTTGGGTGTTGGAACTCAAGGCAAGGGGGCGGATTCGATTGAGATTGAAAGAAAGGAGCAGGACTTGGTCTCGTTATAAAGAGGTTGAATACCAAGAGCCCTCCCCGTGACTGTTCGGGACTCGCCTTCGATAGAGGAGGCGCGCCAACGGGCACGACTGGGTTACCCACACCCGCATTAATGAGAATCCCGGAATAAGGGGACACGATCTCTGCTTTGACAAGACGTGCCAAAGAAACTGCCTCGCTCAACATGCTGAGGTGGAACAGTAAAAATGATTCCAATAAAGGCTTGCCGTAGTGTGACGTCACGCCGCAGAATACGTCAGCAGATTGAATTTGTGTAAAGATTATTCTCTCTATGGAGGTATGTGGAACTTATTTTGCAGAGCCGGACACTATCCTTGTGTTCAAAATCTTCTATGAAGTATTCGGAGGAGGAACCCGCCTTGCAATGCCGAAGACAATATGCGCGCCAGACTCGTCGTCATTGAAGCCTGGTTCAGGGGCTACTGAGGGAGTCCTGGATTAGGGGGTGTCCGGATAGCCGAACTATCACCGTTGGCCGGACTCCTAGACTATGAAGATACAAGATTGAAGACTTCGTCCCATGTCCGGATGGGACTTTCCTTGGCGTGGAAGGCAAGCTTGGCGATATGGATATGTAGATCTCCTACCATTGTAACCGAATCTGTGTAACCCTAACCCTCTCCTGTGTCTATATAAACCGGAGGGTTTTAGTCCGTAGGACGAACAACAATCATACCATAGGCTAGCTTCTAGGGTTTAGCCTCTTTGATCTCATGGTAGATCTACTCTTGTACTACCCATATCATCAATATCAATCAAGCAGGAGTAGGGTTTTACCTCCATCGAGAGGGCCCGAACCTGGGTAAAAACATCGTGTCCCTTGTCTCCTGTTACCATCCGCCTAGATGCGCAGTTCGGGAACCCCTACCCGAGATCCGCCGGTTTTGACACCGACACCGGGCATTTCCTCTGCAGGACGGCCTGTGAGTATACCTACAGATACAACTCTGTAAGTTGACTTCCTCGCTGAACTCATTTTTCAAAAGTTTGTTCAAGCACTTACTGCCGCGTCGAAGCCGCCGATTCTCCTTAACGGAGTCAAATAGCTGGGCACGAACATCCTTTAGTTCCTCGCCCAGTCGGGTGTTGGCATCTTGGAGATTATTTTTCTCTTGCCTCACCCTTGTAAGCACATTCTCGCCGGCCTTTAACCGGCGAATGAGATGTTGCTTGTCCGGATCTATCCCAGCGCCATCTGCAATATTATTGTCAGACTTCTACACATGCCGCACTTCACAAGTTACTTATCTTTTGAAGCATATATTACTAGAGGGGGTTTCTTTGGCTTCCCCCGCTGCGGCTAGTGCGGCCTCAAGTTGGGCCTTGCACTCCTCCAGCTCCTGGGACAGTTGGGTATTCTTTTCTGTAAGATCCTGCATAATAAATGATCCTTAAATCAGCTATTCTAACTATTTCAAGTCTCGGGGGCTACTAGCACATATAACTGTCAAATTTTCTCACCCGTATGTCTTTTACATACTACTCCGTGGCTCTAGTTAGACCATTTTGAGCAGCACAGAGGTGCGCATCTCCCAGATTAAAGGCATTCAAAGCCTCTGGGGAGAAACACGTGTCGCGAAGAATTGTCCAGCGACGCCTGTGATTCATGGCACTCTCCACCTCGGGATTGGTGGCAGATATCCTGTCGGCATCCTCTATCGGAGGAACATCCGACGCATGCCTCGTGTTCGCCTCCGTCTCTAGACCTGGCTTTGGAGCCTGGCGAGTGGAGGATTGATTGGCAACCTCTCCGGATACAGTCCGGCGAGCGCTCTTTTTCCTGAAAAAGCACGAGCGTTAGTATGTCTCCCAGGAATAAAGCCCGAGAGTAAGGTGGCACACCATACCGTTGTGCCGGAGTTTCAATCCGGACCGCACTTCTTTTTAGCCTGCTGGGCCGTGCTGCCCCTTGTTGGCTAGCCGCCGCGGGCTCGGCCTTCCGCCTCAAGAGCGCCCCCTGCGAAACGCCATCGGTATACGGTGATAAAAAATAAGCATGGATGGGTCATTTTCAAAGTATTGGGACTTTGGTCTCAATTACCTGTGAGGCTGGAAGTATTCCGGGGTAATCAGCCGTAATGGCGACCAAGGCATTATCAATGCTCAGATGGTGAAATACCCCATCAATCAGCTCCACTGATATGTCTGGATCCTCTTGGGAGGTCGGATCAAGGAACCGTTCCGGATCCTCGGGTTGTGGAGGTGGGCTGTTTATGTCCTTTACGGCCTGGCGCAGTTCCTGCGCCGAAATCACAAAATGAGATACTTGACTATGGGAATATGGATCGGATAGGCAAAAAGAAATGTCCGCTTACCCAGCTCGGCGGATTGTGCATAGAAAATCCATTCTGAGGATTGACGCGGAGAAATTCCTCCTCTTCTCCCTTGTACAACCCGGACAAGATCTTCACCAGATCGGCCACCGATCCCGGTCCCTTACGGCCGCAGCGGTTGGCATCATCCTCCCCATTGAAATCTCACATGGGGTGGCCTCTATACTAGAGCGGCTACACCCCCCGCATAATGCATGTGGCCATGACCCAGAGCATGGTCAGTCCGGAATGAGCCAACAACCTTATTCAGCTCATTAGGTAAAGGACGTCCCTGTCATTTTCCTTCTGAGGGCTCCGTGGACGCCAGCTTAGGCGTTTCTTCAAAGGAGCATTATTGAACTCAGGGAGGCCGATCCGAACAGGGTCTGGCAGGGGGACATGTTCTATATAAAACCACTCCGAAGGCCAGTCTTCGGGTGCCTTCTTTGGGGTTCCGGATAGATATCCGGTCCCGACGATGCGCCATAGTTCGGCTCTGCCCACTTGATATATTGACCCCTCTTGAGAACGGGGCACAAGGCAGAACAACTTCTTCCACAACGCAAAATGAGCCTTGATGCCCAAAAACAGCTCACAAAGGGCCACGAAGCCCGCAATATGCAGAATAGAGGCAGGCATAAGGTTGTGCAACTGGAGGCCGTAGAACTCCAGGAGCCCCTAGAGAAATGGATGAATTGGAAATCCGAGCCCTCTTATCAAATAAGAGACAAGGCACACCCGCTCTCCTTTGGAGGGGTTGGGGACGCTCTCTGCTTGCTTTCCGCCCACATAGGTGGTGAGTCCGGCTCAAACCGGAACCATGAAGGCTAGTGGAAGAAATCCCTTGGTTTGGACCGTCTAACTTGCTGTGCGGACGGAGCATCTCTCCCAATCTCCAGGCTGGGGGCTGGAAGGGCGAGAGGAGGAGCCGCATCGACTGTCCATGATGGAATGGATTTTTGTCAGATGCGCTCTGATGAATGCTCGCGAAGGGAGGATGGTGTGATTCGAATCTAGATCCTCATCTCTTTTATAGGCAGCTCATTTGCGCGGCTAGGGGGGGGGGGTATAATGTAAAAATACCCTGGCTTTTCGCATTCGTTCGACACGTGGAAGATGGCCATTATTGGGCGTGGGAGACGAGGAGCGCAATATTTACAAGAAGCCGGATGCTATTCAAACGGGTACACAGGATTTGGAGAAGAACCCGCCTTGCAATGCCGAAGATAATCTACGCGTCGGACTCATCGCCATTGAAGCCTGGTTCGGGGGCTACTGAGGGAGTCCCGGATTAGGGGGTGTCCGGATAGCCAAACTATCACCTTTGGCCCGACTCCTGGACTATGAAGATACAAGATTGAAGACTTCGTCCCGTGTCCGGAGGGGACTTTCCTTGGCATGGAAGGCAAGCTTGGTGATACGGATATGTAGATCTCCTACCATTGTAACCTACTCTGTGTAACCCTAACCCTCTTCGGTGCCTATATAAACCGGAGGGTTTTAGTCCGTAGGACGAACAACAATCATACCATAGGCTAGCTTCTAGGGTTTAGCCTCTCTGATCTCGTGGTAGATCTACTCTTGTACTACCCATATCATCATTATTAATCAAGCAGGAGTAGGGTTTTACCTCCATCGAGAGGGCCCGAACCTAGGTAAAAAAATCGTGTCCCTTGTCTCCTGTTACCATCCGCCTAGACGCACAGTTCGGGACCCCCTACCCGAGATCCGCCGGTTTTGACACCGACACCCACGATGGGGGTCTAGAGCGCCTCCATGTTGTGACGATGCAGCTCTTCCCTGTGCTCAGAAGTGAGGGCATGGGGATGATATTCATCACGAACGTACGACGGACCGTCACCGTCGCCGCCACCTATGCCGCCACCATGACGGAATCCAGGTAGGCTGCAACGATAGTCGACCATGAGTCCTTCCGCCGTAGGGTCGCTGATTCCACACTCGAAAAGAGTGTCCGCGGAACCAGTCGACAGATCAAATGGTCCGTAGAGAGATTCGTCGGGCTCGATTGTCGTGACTAGAGGGGTGGCCGACTGCCAAACCACCGCATGCCTCACCCATCCACGATCGACAGGATTGCTTGCGACAGCGTACATCGGGGAGCGTGGATGCTGCGGGAACCGCTAGGACAAAAGTTGCCGCTTCTTCTTCTTCTTCTTCTTCTTCTTCTTCTTCTTCTTCTTCTTCTTCTTCTTCTTCTTCTTCTTCTTCTTCTTCTTCTTCTTCTTCGTCTTCTTCTTCCTCGTCTTCTTCTTCCTCGTCTTCTTCTTCGTCTTCTTCTTCTTCTTCTTCTTCTTCTTCTTCTTCTTCTTCTTCTTCTTCTTCTTCTTCTTCTTCTT
>NC_041381.1:71578993-71635246 GCF_002162155.2 Triticum dicoccoides
TCTTCTTCCTCGTCTTCTTCTTCCTCGTCTTCTTCTTCCTCGTCTTCTTCTTCTTCTTCTTCTTCTTCTTCTGAGGGTCCTGGCGCGCCCAGGTGGGTTGTGCCCACCTGGTGCCCCTCCCTCTGGTATTATTTGCACCAATATTCAGAAAAAATCGTGGTAAATTTTCAAGGCATTCTGAGCACTTCTATTTTTGGGTCATTTTTTATTGCACGGGAAATTCAGAAAATAGACAAAACATGGCATTTTATTTTATTTAACTAATAAAAACAGAAAAAAAGTTAGGGATAGAAAGTAGTGCTTACTAAATTCATCAACTTCATACCCCTCAAAAATGAATCATTAATAAGGTTGATCAGGTCTTATTAACAACCACTTTCGATTAGCATGAAATCGAAGAACTTTCGTAAATCACTAAGTTACCTCAATTGGGATATGGATATCCCCAACAATAAGCATTTCATATTTCTTTTTGATAGTAGGTAGAGGTATTTGAAAACTTCCAATAGTGATTGTCAGAGATTTTTCAATAAAATTAATACCTTTCACTTGGAATTTTTTCTTCGGAAAGTGCACCGTATGCTCATTACCATTAATATCAAAAGTGACCTTGCTTTTGTTGCAATCAATAACAGCTCCTGCAGTATTCAAGAAGGGTCTACCAAGGATAAGCGACATGTTGTTGTCCTCGGGCATCTCAAGTATAACAAAGGTAGTCAAAATAGTAACATTAGCAACAACAACGCGCACATCCTCACAGATACCGATAGGTATGGCAGTTGACTTGTCAGCCATTTGCAAAGATATTTCAGTAGGTGTGTGTCGGTGTACAAAAGTAGGGGGTTCTCCTTTTGACCCCTTCACTTATGCACAGGCAGTCAGAACCACGCGCCGCGGCCACACCTAGCAGGGAGGGAAGCTGGAGAGAAGCCGAAGCACAAGACAACCAGGGCAACGCCAGGACCAGAAACATAGGAGAGAAAAGGGGGCGAGGTGGACTCCCCCAGCAAGGCCCTAGCCAGGGCGGCCTCCGCGGCCCTGGCAAGAGCCTTACCGGGGCAACTTGCCCGATGCTAGCAGAGCAGGCCACCCTCGAGCCTGTCGGTTCCAACACCAGACCAACTACATTGGAACCATGGCTCGGGAGGCGCCCCTGTGATGGCATGCTGATCTTCGTCAAGATCTTGAACACACGAGATCAGATAAGGACCAGAAGATGGTGCCCCTCGGTGGGATCCTAGCCGAGGAGATCCACAAGACCCTCGACAAGCGCCTTGCCGGGAACAATTGCAATGCCACGGCAAGACCCTTGCCAGCCCCCTGACAAGACCCTTGCCGAGGGCATCAGCAGGGCCACTACCGGGCCCGCACCAGCCAAGACTCCACCGCCGTCCCCAAGCAGCTGCTAGCTCAACCAGCTGGGCAGGCACCTACGTGGTGACGGGCGGCCTCTACGCCATCTCAGCAAGCACCTGCGTGGTGGCATGCAGATCTTCGTGAAGGCCCTGCCACCGCGCCACCTCAGCTGCCTGCCTGTCTACATGGCATCGCACGCATCGCTGGACTGGGCGCGTGTCGAGGCGAAGCAGAGTGGCGACGGACGGGACGGGCCTCATTCCCGTCCCCAATAAAGCTAATGGGCACCTACGTAGCACATTTAATGCGCTTTGTCCTGTAATGCCGAGCAATAAGCTCGCGCACTGTAGACCTTTCCACCTCTTGTGTGCCACTGTGGCAACCCCTTTTGCCTATAGAAGGAGGCCCGAGGTGACCAAGAGAGGGATTCGGCTCTTTTGGGCAAGTTACTCCCCATAGCTACCTCAAGAACACAAGAACACTCAATACATCCACCAAAGCAGGACTAGGGTATTATGCATCCTCGCGGCCCGAACCTTTGTAAACGATCCGTGTGCTTCATGTTATACCTGCTCTACTCACAACCCTACGCCCGTCAACTGTATAAGGGATTCCCGTGATCCCATAGGTGTCGTTTCCCCAACATCTTTGGCGCGCCAGGTAGGGGGCGCAATTGTGAGAATCTGGTGTAGCAGTTAGCCTAGCGGTCCTTCATCGCCATGGCTTCCCAGGAAGAAGGCGACCAAGCTTGGCGGTGATAATCCCCAAGTGTAGGGAATCATCATAGCAATTCCCAAAGGTGGAAGTGATAATCATGGAGTGTCGAACCCACAAGGAGCTAAAGGTAAGATCAATATTCTCTCAAGCCCTATGTGCCACTGATACAACTCTACGTGCACCGAACATTTGCTTCCAACTAGAAACAAGAAATAAAATTGTGTTGTGGGTATAAAGAGGATAACTTTGCATGATATCGGAGAGCTAAAATATAAAAGTAGGTGCTGTTATCATAAATTTAGAATATATTACTAAATAATATAAATAGCGAGTGTGGAATAATGGTGGATCGGTGTGCGGGATTGTCCTAAGCAATTGTTAACAAGATCGATAGTCGTCATTGAAATTTCATATGAGGGAGAGGCGTAAACTAACATACTTTTCCTACATGGATCGTATGCTCTTATGATTGGAACCCTAGCAAGCATCCGCAAATACTAAAGATTCATTAAGGTAAAACCCAACCATAGCATTAGAGCATCAAGTCCCCTTTATCCCATACGCAACAACCCCCTTACTCGGGTTTAAGCTTCTGTCATTCTAGCAACCCACTATAAGCGAATCATGAACGTATTGCAACACCCTATAGCGGGAATCCCTCACGCTTGCACGACATGGAGGGCACCATAGGACAGCACCAAGATAAAACATACAACTCGTACCAATCTGGATCATCAATCAACTCAAAGACAAAAGATATCTACTCAAAACATCATAAGATGGCAACACATCATTGGATCATAATATGTAGCATAAAGCACCATGTTCTCCATGGCCTCCGGTGATGATGGCCCCCTCCGGCAGGGTGCCAGAGAGGGCCTAGATTGATTTCTCGTGGCTACAGAGGCTTGCGGCGGCGGAACTTCCGATCTAGGTTAATTTCCGAAAGTTTCGGTATTTATAGGAATTTTTGGGGTTGGTTTCACGTCAAGGGGGCCTCCGGGCTGTCCACGAGATAGGGGGCCGCGCCCTATGGGGGGGCGCCCCCCACTCTCGTGGGCAGCCCGGGACTCCCCTGGCCCAACTCCGATGCTCCGTGGTCTTCTTTTGATCCAGAAAAAATCCTCAAAAATTGGCACGTCATTTGGACTTCGTTTGGTATCCCTTTTCTATAAAAAACTAAAACAAGGAGAAAACAGAAACTGGCACTAGGCTCTACGTTAATAGGTTAGTCCCAAAAATCATATAAAATGACATATAAATGCTTATAAAACATCATAGATGGATAATATAATAGCATGAATACTTCATAAATTATAGATATATTGGATACGTATCAGCATCCCCAAGCTTAATTCCTGCCTGTCCTCGAGTAGGTAAATGATAAAAGAAATAATTTATGAAGTGTGAATGCTAGAAGGTGCACAAGTTTGATCAATGATAATTTCAATCACCTTTTCTAGCATCAATAAGTGTCATAATAGTAGCTTATATCAAAAAACTTTTCATGATCAAGTAACAATCTATTCAGAATGTCAAGCATGGTTCAGAAACTTCATTGAGAACTAACAGACTATAATCTCAGCCATTGAAGCAATTGCAATTTATCATAACATCATAAAGAGTCAAGAATAGAGCTTTTCAACAAGTTCACATACTCAACTATCTTGTAGTCTCCTATAATTGCTAACACTCACGCAATACTTGTGGTTATGGAGTTTCAGCCGGACACTGAGAAAGATAGTGGCTTATTGTGTTGCCTCCCAACGTATTCACCTTTAGGTGATGTCAACAATAATAGCCCTTGATAACTTACATCCAATTGGATATATATATCATGACTTTTCAAACACAAGGAGTTTGCCAAAGGATAAAATGAAAAAGGGAAAGGTGAGGATCACCTTGACTCAAGCATAAAGTAAAAACATAAAGTAAAAGATAGGCCCTTCGCAGAGGGAAGAAGAGGTTGTCATGCGCGTTTAGGGTTGATGCACAAAATCTTAATGCAAAAGAACGTCACTTTATATTGCCCCTTGTATGTGGACCTTTATTATGCAGTCTGTCGCTTTTATTACTTCCACAACAAGATCGTACAAAGCTTATTTTCTCTACACTAATAAGTCATGCATATTTAGAGAGCAATTTTTATTGCTTGCACCGATGACAACTTACTTGAAGGATCTTACTCAATCCATAGGTAGGTATTGTCACGACCGGGTTTTTCCGGGTAATAAATTTCCAGAAAAGACCGTCGTGCTCATCAGCCCCAGGATTACTGTTAGCTGATGAGGCTCCAACTTGATACAGATATTCCAAGCAAAAATACAAAATATGTAGTACAAGACCATTCTGGCCTGTGAGTACAACAAATGGTTTCTAGTGGTTGATGGCGGAAGCGGGTTGTGAAACATCAGTGTCTATGGGACTCCATTTCCCACGGGAACAGCTGACCAGGTTAATTCCTATCTTCGCGAGGCTGCTATCTCCATTGAGTGGGTTCCGGGGCTGGCATCGCGTTGCTCATCTCCGTGCGAGCAAAATATGGCCAAGACAATAGCCAGGGACAAGCCAGTGAGTACTTTGAATGTACTCGCAAACATTACGAACACAGGTATAATATAACAATGATGTGCTGAAAATATTTTATGCTCATGACGTTAGTCACAAAGATAAATAAATCTCGGATGCGTGCAAGCAAGTTATTTATAAAATTTCAATAACAGAGTAGCCTTAAAATTTATGAAATAAATAACAAGCAATGCCACAGTCGGGCGTCTGAGCGACACCACATAAAGGGATTTAAAAGAAATGCCACAGTCGGGCGTCTGAGCGACGCCACATAAAGGGCTTTAAAAGAAATGCCACAGTCGGGCGTCTGAGCGACACCACATAAAGGGCTTTAAAAGAAATGCCACAGTCGGGCGTCTGAGCGACGCCACATAAAGGGCTTTAAAAGAAATGCCACAGTCGGGCGTCTGAGCGACACCACATAAAGGGCTTTAAAAGAAATGCCACAGTCAAGCGTCTGAGCGACGCCACATAAAGGGCTTTAAAAGAAATGCCACAGTCGGGCGTCTGAGCGACACCACGTAAAGGGCTTTAAAAGAAATGCCACAGTCGGGCGTCTGAGCGACGCCATATAAAGGGCTTTAAAAGAAATGCCACAGTCGGGCGTCTGAGCGACGCCACATAAAGGGCTTTAAAAGAAATGCCACAGTCGGGCGTCTGGGCGACGCCACATAAAGGGCTTTAAAAGAAACAATCATAATGAATATCCCTGGAGGTAGAACCATCCCAGAGATACTCGATAATAATATCACGGGTTAGTCAACAATAATAATAATCATAGATATCACAAGTCACGAGTAGTAATTCCATTTTTCTGGTTAACAGTTTCACCTCCGAAGACCGACACTAAGACCGACACCTGACCCATCCCAGACTGTAATCCTTAACCATGGACACGGCTATTCGAATAGGTTTATTCTCTGCAGAGGGTGTACTCTTTACCCACGAGTAACGGATTTCTCTAGTCCAGCAGGACTAATTCCGTCTACGGTCTTTTTGTTGAAAACACACCTAACTTGCACACACCAGCTTATCTCACACGTGCCTGGAATCACCCACGACACCTGTTAAGCAAACTCTAAGTGGGGAGGCTACAACCTCGCGTAGCATGGGATCAAATTTATATCGCGCGCTCTAAGGGGTGGCCTCCCCTCTCGGTCCCAACCGGAAACACCCATGCCCCCAGACCAGGTGGCCTGCCTACCAGCTACAACCGGTATCTTCCACCATGGCCTCTCTGTACGGTGTGTGCTGGAAAGAGGTTGACAACTTACTGAACCGTACTCTACTTGCTGTAGAGACGAGTGGTAGTACGAAACAAGTATGGGGGTTACTAGAACAAGACTCGATCTACGGTCGACTCAGGAGGTTCAAGTATTCCCTGCATGATTAGCATGACAAATATATTTCATCCAACAAAGTCACCGCTCATATCACCTTACCATGCCATACCAGACATAACCGTCCCGACGGAGACCGGCGACAAACTCATGCCTACCCAAGGCAGAGGTTTTCCCGGGTTCCTGCCGATATGCATGCAAGGCATATGAGGGTGATTATCATCACAAGTGTGTCCATTTCCAACAGCATGGAAATCAACAATATGTACCCATGCATATGATCATATCACATGAAATAACAAGTCCTTCGAAATGCGGTGGTGTTATAAATGTATCAACGATCACACCAAAAACATTATGCCGGGATTCAGAATGCTTGCCTTCAATGTTGTGGAGGGGTGAGATGCTCTCCAAAACTTTTGAAAGCTTCTTCTCTCTCCCAAAATCCTATTTAAAAATATATTTGAATTAACACATATTTCAAAAACAGAACCAAAAAGTTGTTTGAAATTTTTTCAAATAAATCTTAAAATAAACTAGATCGAATTTGAGGAAGGTAGGAAAAAGAATCATTTCATTTGGACTTATATTTAAAAAGTTATAGCCAGTCAAAGATTTGGTCAAATCTGTTATTTAAAATAAAACAGAAAAGAAAACGGTTCAGATAGAAATACGCTTTCGGTACAGAGGAGGCGTACTTGAGGCTTTACGCCTCCACTTAACCACGTGGACGGTGCGGGGTGTCACTGACAGTGGGCCTGCCTGGCCCACTGGTCAGGTTTGACCAGTCGCCGCGCGTCGTCTCCCTCCTTTGCCCGAGCGGAGCGGGGCTCCGGCGATCGTCGCTGGCGTTTGGCTGCTCATCGCGGGCCCCCGAGGGTGGGGATGGATCCGTAAGGCTGGGGTGGTCCTCCCGGTAGTCGTTGGGTCGGCGGGGACGGAGTGAGCTGCCGGCGGCGAGCTCCGTGGCGGAGGAAGGCTTCGGTGGTGAAGTGAATTTGTGGTGGCATTGGCTCCCGAACAAAATTGAGTAGGGTGAATGGTTCATGGGAGGAAGAGGGGGTTCTTGGTGGAGAGAACGGAGAGTGGGAGGCCCTGGTGGTGCCGAATTGGCCGGGGCAGTGGCGGCGGCTGCAGCTGCCGGAGATGAGGAAGGAGGCCTCCCCGGGTCGAATGCGAGCTAGGGGAGTGCCATAGGGGTGGTCTGAGGTCGCATGTGTGCTCAGAGGGGCTCGGGGTGTCCATTTATAGCGCGACGAGGTCGGTTCCGCGGCGGCCGTGGATAAGCTCTCCGGCGATCCGCCTCTCAGTGGCTAGGGCGATGTGGCAGCGACGAGCGCTAGGGGATGAAGCTGCGGATGAGCACGCACTGCTCACAGGGGCAGGTGGCGAGCCGGGGTGGCTTGGGCGGCGCTGCACGGCGCAGGGCTGTCGGGCGGCGGCGGCGGCTAGCGTTTGGCCTGTCGGGCGCGGCGGGGCTGCTTGGCGTGTTGCGGTGAGAAGGGGAGTGCGTGGCGAGGTGTTGCAGAGCGAGCCAAAGCCGTGGGGCCAGCGTGTCGGCTCGGGCGCGCGGCTGCAATACGCGCACTCTGGGCGCGCTCCGGGTGTGCAGGGGACGTTCTTGACGAAATGCCATGGCACTCCAGAGCGCTTGGTTGGAGCTGGGATTTAGCAGGGTGGGGTTATAGTCTAAGGCAAAACCATTGGAGAAGCTGGTTTGGTCAGGGGATTAAGTCCATAGTACAAACGAGGATTCATGTCAAAACTGATCATGCCCGAAAGGTGTTTGACAAAATGCCAAGGGTACCTAGGCATTTCTTGGAGTGGCCAAAATCTCCAGATCAGTGTCTCTGTGGATGAAAGAGAGGGTGGTGATGTTAGTTGGTGAAATGCACAAACTTGTTAGTGCAAGTCTAGCAGAATTTCAATTCTGGACAGGAAATAAATGACATTATTTCATCTACCAAAAATGATCCAAAAGGTCCATGCTCCTGGACTTAAGGGTTTAACATGGGGGACTACAAGTAGGAGAAATGGTCAAGGGTTAAAGAGCAAGTAAAAACATGGTTGCTGTACAAACCATCAAGTTGGTCCAGAATGAAGATTAGGTTGATTCACTCAAATTTTTCAAAGAACATAAATAGGTTTTTGCACAAAGTGGAATAATAGGATCCTACTGACCTCCCCTAATTTTGGTAGAAGTTTTAAAGAAATATTTAAATAGGTTGCAGTGTAAAATGCACTCTGGACCAGAGAAGAAAAATTGAGGGTAGGGCTCCAAATATTTCATGAATGAAATATATTTTAGCATAAAAGTGATTTAAAAACATCACATGACATCTCCAAATTTTTTTGGGAATTTTAAGTGAATTTATCAAATGGTTGTAGTTCAAATAAGGCCATTTAACCTAGAAAACCCTTTTTAAGAAAATAAAGATCAAGCAACCTAATTATTTAATTAGTTACACTGATAAAAGGAAAGTTTTTCTTGAGAGGTTAAACAAGTCCAACAACATTTTTGAAAAGTTTTCTCTCTGGGAAAAACTCATCACAACAGGGAAGAAAATGATTTAAAAAAAATCAAAATGGAGCTCAAAAATTCAAAGTTTTAAAACCTGGCAAAATTTTATTCCATTAAAACAAGGCCAAAATTTTGGGGTGTCACAGGTATGGTGGACTCTCATGGCAAAACTGGGTTTACGGGTATTTGGAAGCACACGTAGTATCTCTACTTGGTGCAAGGAATTTGGCTAGCATGTGGGGGAAAGGCAAGCTCAACATGTTTTGGAAGGTCAATGACAATATACTTTAACTGAGATGTCGGAAAGCATAAACCATTACGTTGTCTTCCTTGTCCAACGTCAACTCTTTTAGCATGTCATACTTAATGAGTGCTTCACAATCATAAAAGATGTCCAAGATAATATATTTGTATGTGAACCTCTCTTTCCTTATTACTTCCTATTAATTGCAACGATGACCAAAACTACGTTTGCCAACTCTCAACAACTTTTATGCCTCATACTTTCTATGTGTGAAGTCATCACTAACCATGTTATAATCATATGAAACATATAAAAATTCAGATTTATGACATTCAATTCATTCCCCCATTTACTCATAGGATATACATGAAGCACAAGAGTAAATGTCAAACTACTCCAAAAGATATGAGTGAAGGACACTGAGTAGTCAAATAATTAACTAGCCATGGGAGGGTTCCTTTTTTATTCAAAATTTCAGATCCAACGATTTTATTCAAACAGCAAGTAAAATAAAATAAAATGATATTGCAAGGATAGCACAACTCATGTGAAGAAGCAAAAACTTAGGTTCAACCGATACTAACCGATAGTTGTTGAAGAAGAAAGGTGGGATGCCTAACGGGGCGCCCCCAAGCTTAGATGCTTGGGACTTCTTGGAATATTATCTTGGGCTGCCTTGGGAATCCCCAAGCTTGAACTTTTGTGTCTCCTTAATTCTTCTCATATCATGGTTTCTCTTTTTATCAAAAGCTTCATCCACACCAAACTCAACAAGAACTTGCGAGATAGGTTAGTATAAACCAATGCAAAACCTTATCATTTTCTACTGTAACAAATCACTAGAATTATTATTCAACATTGCATACTAAATTCCTCTGCATATTTAATACTCCTATCCTCAAATAGAATCATTAAACAAGCAAACATATGGAAACAATGCAAACATAACAGCAATCTATCAAAACAGTACAGCCTGTGAAGAATGCAAGAGTACCAATACGTCCCTAACTCCAAAAATTATGAGAAAAAATTCCCACTGTAGTATATTTATCAGAGCTCACTATGCAAAACGTTTCAACAATATATCATGCTCTGACTTTTCTAGGGAATTTTTGCAACAGCGGTAAACTTTCTGTTTTCAAACAGCAACATGTATACCAGGAAAATAAGCATGGTAAAGGCTATCCTTGACATTTTTATTGAAAATAAAGATGCAAAACACTATTATAAATAACAGCAAGATGATACCAACAAAATAAAATGACGCTCCAAGTAAAGCACATATCATGTGACGAATAAAAATATAGCTCCGAGTAAGATGTACCGATAGTTTTGAAGACGAAAGAGGGGATGCCTTCCGGGGCATCCCCAAGCTTAGGCGCTTGAGTCTTCCTTGAATATTACCTTGGGGTGCCTTGGGCATCCCCAAGCTTAGGGTCTTTCCACTCCTTATTCTCCTCATATCGATATCTCACCCAAAACTTGAAAACTTCAATCACACAAAACTTAATGGAACTTTGTGAGATATGTTAGTATGATAAAGAGTAAACCATGCACTTTGGTACTGTAAAAGACAAGGTTCATAATTGTTTTAACATAATTCTTACTGTACCATATCATTTCTACAATTTATATTGATAAATATAAGCCATAGAAACTACAAAACAAGCAAACTATGCAATGAAAACAGAATCTGTCAGAAACAGCACAGTCTGTAATGATCTGAACAATAACCATACTTATGCTACTCCAAAAATTATGAAATAAATTGGTGGACGTGAGGAATTTGTCTATTAATCTTCTGAAAAAATAATCAACTCAAAATCACTCTTCTGTAAAAAATGACAGCTAATCTCGTGAGCGCAAAGTTTCTGTTTTTTACAGCAAGATCACATTAACTCTCACCCAAGTCTTCCCAAAGGTCTTACTTGGCACTTTATTGAAACAAAAGCTATAAAACATGATTAATACAGTAGTTTAATCATGTGGACACACAAAAACAGTAAGGGTAAATATTGGGTTGTCTCCCAACAAGCACTTTTCTTTAATGCCTTTTTAGCTAGGCATGATGATTTCAATGATGCTCGCATAAAAGATAAGAGTTGAAACGTAAAAGAGAGCATCATGAAGAATATGACTAGCACATTTAAATCTAACTCACTTCCTATGCCTAGGGATTTTGTGAGTACAAAATTTATAGGAACAGAAGTCAACTAGCATGGGAAGGCAAAACAAGTATAACTTCAAAACTTTAAGCACATAGAGAGGAAACTTGATATTATTGCAACTCCTACAAGCACATATTCCTCCCTCATAATAATTTTCAGTAGCATCATGGATAGCAACTTTGTTCTCATACTCAATTGGAACCTCTTCCGAAATAGTGGAATACTAACTAAAGTTGACACTCTTCCAAATCCACTTTCATAAATATCACACCAAGATTCAACACCCTCCAAGATAGTGGGATTACTAATTCCTAAAGTTGACACTCTTCCAAACCCACTTTAAATTATAGTATTATTCATACTCCAAAAGATATAAGTGAAGTTCATGGAGCATTCTACAACCAATATCCAAGCTCAAAATGTATAAGTGAAGCGTAAGAAGCATTCTATAAAAATCATACTCAAACGATTTAAGTGAAACTCAAAGAGCAATTCTATAAGACCATACTTAAAAGATATAAGTGAAGCACATGAAGTATTCTATAAATCAATTAAGAGCTATCCCATACTAGCATGATTCTAAAAAAACAAAAAAACACAAAGGGCACAAACAATGTGAACAAAATAAAAACCGAGGTATACCGATATTTGTTGAAGAAGAAAGATGGGATGCCAACCGGAGCATCCCCAAGCTTAGATGCTTCAGTATCCTTTGAAATATTTACTTGGGGTGCCTTGGGCATCCCCAAGCTTGAACTCTTGTCTCCCTTTATTCTTCTCACATCGGTAACTCCTCGTTCTTCAAACACTTCATTCACAAAAACTTAAACAAAAACTTGTGAGATCCGTTAGTGTAATAACGCAAACTACCACTTTAAGGTACTGTAATTAACTCATTCTTTGTTTATATTAGTGTTAAACCTACTGTATTCCAACTTCTCTATGGTTCATACTCTTTCATACTAGCCATAGATGCATCAAAATAAGCAAACAACACACGAAAAACAGAATCTGTCAAAAACAGGACAGTCTGTAGTAATCTGGAAGTTTAGTAAACTTCTGTAACTCCAAAAATTATGAAATACATTTGAAAATTTGAACAATTTGTACAGAAGTAATGTGCAAAAAATTTCAGACCCATTTGGCTTTCCAGTAAAAAATGTAAATTCATGCACCACAGCCAAAGTTTCTGTTTTTGTTCTGCACATAGTAAACAAGCAATCTAATCGTCCTACAACCAAAGCTTGGCACATCTATCTATTATATACTTAAAACGATAGAAAACGAATGGTTAAGATTCATCTATACAAATTTAAGATATTGAACGGTTGAGATTTGTCAAATAGATACTCAATACACGTCTTGGTCCCACGTTTTTATTATAAAAGGTTACGCACAACATAGGCTATGTACATACAACCTATCATTGAACATGTATGGTCTGATCTAACGTTGTAGCACACAATGAATCTTACCCAAAAAAAGATATATCCTACTAGGACATGGCACATAAAAATTTGAGTCCAACACGGACACCTATACGAAACTAAATCACGTACATATACAGACGTTAAAAAACTGCATGGATGTTAAAAAAAGTGCATGATTTTGTGGCGTTGAGGTATTGTTTTTAAGTAAAAGCCTTTGTCATATTTAAATCTGAAGTGTTCCGCCTCAAAGGAAAAGTGCACGAGAACAGGAAAAAAAACTGCGTGGCAGACCTGGGCCAGATTGGAGGAGATAAAACCAGACCAGCAGTTGTAGTTTTACGCGGCTCAACTCACATACACATATGAGGCTGCCACATGCATGCATATCTTTCCTTCAATTTTTCTTTTGTTTTCTTTTGGGGCTGACTTGACGGTCACTGCTGATGCAAGAAATTGTGCATATATACATTAAACGTGTGCACAAGCATATGGATTTCTATTATGGGCGTGGCAGCTCGCACATGCATAAGACCCACAGCCAGCCACACAACAAAAGGATATTGACAATGAGCTATTAACCGGTCCACAATACGCATGGTACATTCTCACTGTGGTACAAAAGCTACGAAAGTCCAGCTGATTTGTTAAAACAACGAATAAATACACAATTAAATTACCATCATCATATCACACGCAGGAGACTGGTATAAAATAAAATAATAAATCCATATAAAAATACATATTTTTCAAAAGCCTAATAGCAATATTTTTAGGTATTTTTAACTCCATTGTATTCTGTTAGTCAAAAAAGTTATTAGGGTAAGGAAAATAAGCAAGGTGGAAATCGTAGCCGAATAAACTAATCTGATTTTCCCACTGAGATGAATGTGATCTTTTAGAGGTGTCTTAGTCCTCGACTTCCGTAACTAATAGTTTTTTTTTGAGAGAGAGAGAGAGAGAGAGAGAGAGAGAGAGAGAGAGAGAGAGAAATCCTATGGCAAATCGGAACAATGCAACTATCATAGCTTACACATTTTTCTAGGAAAGAGATTAACGCCTTTCAATTTGGAAAAGGTGAAAAAAATAGGATACCTAAGATGTTGGGGAGGAGGGAGTATATAAGAAGTTAATTTGACCAAATTGCGCCAGTGTTGTCAAGGCCTACCAGATGTCTAATGCTGGTGAACACATAACACCAAAACCGTGTACACTTCGTTTTGCGGAACAAACAATGGTGACCTAATATTCTACTTAAACTAAATATAGATCTAAAATTCACAAAGTAACCTAAAATTTAATAAATTAATTTACATATGTATCAGTAGATATAAAATATACAAATAAGAAAAATTAGAATCCACTCAATGTACTATAGACATGTTATGGTCTTATAGGCACGACTATCACAAAACAATTTGCGACGAATTCATATTGTAAGCCGACTAAACTGCCTGCATGTAGTTACATCATCGATGATATCAATGAATATCAAGTATTTGGAATCACCTATTAGAATCAGTTGTAAGATTTTTACATGATTTAGCTATATTTTGTGTGAAATATTAAACAAGACACATCTATGTTTGTATCTCAAACAGAAATACCAACACAATATGGCTCGGGCAAGATCAGAGCATCCAAAAAGAGGAAACCAGATGAAATTGCATTTGGTGACATCAGAAACATCAAAAACATTTTTGCAAAAAAATAAAGTAACATTTATATATGAACACCAAGATGACTAAAATAGTTAAATTTTGAATAAATATTAATATAAAATTCAAAATAGTAAGGAGAAATAGCATTTATATTCATACAAACTCTATCTGATGCAAAGAATTAATAGTGGAAATTATTTTAAAAACCTTTATATATGGAATAGCTAACTTTTGAAAGATGAAGTCATATGAAAAAATTAGCAGATCAACTTTGTACTTATAGTTAAACATTGGAAGAAAAATAAAGTAAACTTCACAAGATATGCAATATATTGCGACTGATGACCAATATCAACCTTATTATTCACGTCTTTTCTCAAGGTAAATGTTGGGTGCAAGCTTTTCTATAATTTTCAAAGCGTACAAAATGCCTATTATTCACGTCTCAAAGTTCGTGTCGTAAGTACTCCCTCTGTAAACTAATATAAGAGCGTTTAGATCACTACTTTAGTGTTTTAAATACTCTTATATTAGTTTACGGAGGGAGTACAGATGAACATAGGAACACCAACTAACGAAGCTAGCCACGCAAATGCGCGGGTGAACCCGCTAGTTATTTTTACAGTACAATGGATATATACAAGGGGATAATTATTTACAGAGAAACTTACATGAAAAATTCTACATTGTTTCCGTGAGCATGAACACAAGTGCTCAAGGTCGACCCTCACTTCTTCAATGCATAACTTTCCAATCACTTCTCTTTTTGAAAAACTTTTTTAGGCATGAGAGGCAAGTAAATACTTTTGGTATTTTCATTCTTTTTAAAAAAAATTATATTTCACCCACAACTAAACAGAAAAAAAAGGGAAAACAAAATCTACTAAGTAAAGAAAGCAAACAAGCACACACGAGAATATCAAGCCCACGCTATTGCTCCCCGGCAACGGCGCCAGAAAAGAGCTTGATAATCCCCAAGTGCAGGGAATCATCGTAGCAATTCCCAAAGGTGGAAGTAATTAGTATGGAGTGTCGAACCCACAAGGAGCTAAAGGTAAGATCAATATTCTCTCAAGCCCTATCTGCCACTGATACGACTCTACGTGCATCGAACGTTTGCTTCCAACTAGAAACAAGAAATAAAACTGTGTTGTGGGTATAAAGAGGATAACTTTGCATGATATCGGAGAGTTAAAATATAAAAGTAGGTGTTTTTATCATAAAGTTAGAATATATTACAAAATAATATAAATAGCGAGTGTGGAATAATGGTGGATCAGTGTGCGGGATTGTCCTAAGCAATTGTTAACAAGATCGATAGTCGTCATTGCAATTTCATATGAGGGAGAGGCATAAACTAACATACTTTTCCTACATGGATCGTATGCTCTTATGATTGGAACCCTAGCAAGCATCCACAAATACTAAAGATTCATTAAGGTAAAAGCCAACCTTAGCATTAAAGCATCAAGTCCCCTTTTATCCCATATGCAACAACCCCCTTACTCGGGTTTAAGCTTCTGTCACTCTAGCAACCCACTATAAGCGAATCATGAACGTATTGCAACACCCTATAGCGGGAATCCCTCACGCTTGCACGACACAGAGGGCACCATAGGACAGCACCAAGATAAAACATACAACTCGTACCAATCTGGATCATCAATCAACTCAAAGACAAAAGATATCTACTCAAAACATCATAAGATGGCAACACATCATTGGATCATAATATGTAGCATAAAGCACCATGTTCAAGTAGGGATTACAGCGGGGTGTGGGAGAGTGGACCGCGTAAAAGAGATGAGGATGGTGATGTTGATGAAGACGCTCACCGCGACGATGATTCCCCTCCCAATGGCACTCCGGTGCCACCAAGAGAGAGGAGGAGAGGTTCTCCCACTTGTGCTTCCTCCTCCATGGCTTCCCCCCTCTGGTCCTTGGCCTTCATGGCGATGATGGCCCCTCCGAGATCCTCCTCCATGGCCTCCGGTGATGATGGCCCCCTCCGGCAGGGTGCCAGAGAGGGCCTAGATTGATTTCTCATGGCTATAGAGGCTTGCGGCGGCGGAACTTCTGATCTAGGTTAATTCCCGAAAGTTTTAGTATTTATAGGAATTTTTGGCGTTGGTTTCATGTCAAGGGGGCCCCTAGGCTGTCCATGAGATAGGGGGCCATGCCCTAGGGGGGGCGCCCCACTCTCGTGGGCAGCCCGGGACTCCCCTGGCCCAACTCCGATGCTCCGTGGTCTTCTTTTGGTCCAGAAAAAATCCTCAAAAATTGGAACGTCATTTGGACTCCATTTGGTATCCCTTTTCTGTAAAACACTAAAACAAGGAGAAAACAGAAATTGGCACTGGGCTCTAGGTTAATAGGTTAGTCCCAAAAATCATATAAACTGACATATAAATGCTTATAAAACATCATAGATGGATAATATAATAGCATGAATACTTCATAAATTATAGATACGTTGGAGACGTATCGGGCGGCACCATCTACAGATGCGATGGACGCTGGTGCAACGACAAAAAAGCTAAGTCACGCCGAACTTTAAATATTTCCTTTTTATATAAGGTTATTATCTTGGAAGGTCCTGCCCTATGTATGGAAAACCTGCATGCAAGGGGGCCCTTCCGCTTTTGGCAACGCCCTTACTTTGTTTCGAGTCCGCTCAACAGCTTAAGCGGCCGCGTCGAGAACGGCACGGTAGCCTTTCGCAATTGGCAACGCTCTTGATTCTGACTCGAGTCAAGCTCGACAGTTCGAGCGGCCGCGTTGAGAGTGGTAAGGTGGTTCTCCTGGCGGCAAGCACACCCAGCATGCCATTGGCGATCCGTCCCCGAGGAGCCGCCCTAGGTTTACGCGCCGGCAAGCCTACCCAATTAACGTAGGGTGAACATACAAAGGGGGGATTGAACAGGAAAGTAACATGCATGATATCAAAAGTACTGCAGAGTTATATTACATCCATTGTTGATGCGGTTCTAACTAAAGATAGAAATTGTCTTGGTCATGGACCTGCAGCGGTGATGAGAAACGGGGTGCCTAATCCCAGCGCTGGCCTTCCGCCCTCTCGATTCCATCGATGCAGCAGATGATGGGCATGATACGCTCCTTGAGCGCCGTGAGGTCAGCACCCTCCGGCAAGCTCTCTAGCGCGGCGTCGAAGTCGAGGTCGGGGTTCCAGTACGCCACCTTGGTGAGCACCCTGGTCATGGCACCCCGGCAAATCCTTCGGGACTCGTCGGCCAGATAGGCCGCCCGATTGGAGTGGAGCCGCTCCAGGGCCCCGAGGACACCCTCGAAGAATAGGGCCAGGCTGGCGTTGGAGGTCGTGCTGCGATCCAGGGCGTACCTCATGTTTGGCATACCCATGGTGGCCAGCTGCGTGGTGATCCTGCTGGCGACGTCCTCGAAGCGGTCGATCCAGCGATTCTTGCCCTCTACATAATCCTGGTGGTTGGTGCTACCTCTTGAGCACTGTGTTGGATTTCCCCAAAGATGAGAGGATGATGCAGCAAAGTAGCGTAAGTATTTCCCTCAGTTTTTGGGAACCAAGGTATCAATCCAGTAGGAGACCATGCACAAGTCCCTCGTACCTACACAAAACGATAGCTCCTCGCAACCAACACGATTAGGGGTTGTCAATCCCTTCACGGTCAATTACGAGAGTGAGATCTGATAGAGATGATAAATAATATTTTTGGTATTTTTGGTATATAGATGCAAAGTGAAAAATAAAAGGCAAAGTAAAAACAAAGCAAGTAATAAAGTAATGGAGATTGATATGATGAGAATAGACCCTGGAGCCATAGGTTTCACTAGTGGCTTTTCTCAAGAGCATAGATATTCTACGGTGGGTGAACAAATTACTATTGAGCAATTGACAGAATTGAGCATAATTATGAGTATATCTAGGTATGATCATGTATATAGGCATCACGTCCAAGACAAGTAGACCGAAACGATTCTGCATCTACTACTATTACTCCACTCATCGACCGCTATCCAGCATGCATCTAGAGTATTAAGTTAAAAACAGAGTAACGCCTTAAGCAAGATGACATGATGTAGAGGGATAAATTCATGCAATATGATAAAAACCCCATCTTGTTATCCTCGATGGCAACAATACAATATGTGCCTTGCTGCCCCTTCTGTCACTGGGAAAGGACACCGGAAGATTGAACCCAAAGCTAAGCACTTCTCACATTGCAGGAACTACCAATCTAGTTGGCCAAACCAAACGAATAATTCGAAGAGACTTGCAAAGATAACTCAATCACACATAAAAGAATTCAGAGAAGATTCAAATATTATTCATAGATAAGCTGGATCATAAACCCACAATTCATCGATCTCAACAAACACACCGCAAAAAGAAGATTACATCGAATAAATCTCCACGAGAGAGGGGGAGAACATTGTATTGAGATCCAAAAAGAGAGAAGAAGCCATCTAGCTCCTAGCTATGGACCCGAAGGTCTGAAGTGAACTACTCACACTTCATTGGAGGGGATATGGTGTTGATGTAGAAGCCATCCGTGGTGGATGCCCCTCCGGCGTAGCTCCGGAACATGCCCCAAGATGGGATCTCGTGGATACAGAAGGTTGCGGCGGTGGAATTAGGTTTTTGGCTCCTCTTCTGATCATTTGGGGATACGTAGGTATATATAGGAGGAAGGAGTACGTCGGTGGAGCAACAGGGGGCCCACGAGGTAGGTGGGCGTGCACTAGGGGGGGGCGCCCCCCACCCTCGTGACCGCCTCTGTTATTTCTTGGAGTAGGTTCCAAGTCTCATGGATCATGTTCGGTGAGAAAATCACGTTCCCAAAGGTTTCATTCCATTTGGACTCCGTTTGATATTCCGTTTCTTCGAAACACTAAAATAGGCAAAAAACAGCAATTCTGGGTTGGGCCTCCGATTAATAGGTTAGTCCCAAAATAATATAAAAGTGGAAAATAAAGCCCAATATAGTCCAAAACAGTAGATAAAGTAGCATGGAGCAATCAAAAATTATAGATACGTTGGAGACGTATCAGGCATCCCCGAGCTTAATTCCTGCTCGTCCTCGAGTAGGTAAATGATAAAAAAGAATTTTTGATGCGTGTGATACTTTGGCATAATTTCAATGTAAATCTTCTTAATTGTGGTATGAATATTCAGATCTGAAAGATTCAAGACAAAAGTTCATATTGACATAAAAACAATAATACTTCTAGCATACTAATCAAAGCAATCATGTCTTCTCAAAATAGCATGGCAAAAGAAAGTTCATCCCTCAAAATCATATAGTTAGGCTATGCTTCATTTTAGTCACATAAAGATGTTCCCAACTTCTATACCCCTGATGACAAGCCAAGCAATTGTTTCATACTTAAATAATCTCAAACTTTTTCAACCTTCACGCAATACATGAGCGTGAGCCATGGATATAACACTATGGGTGGAATAGAATAGGATGATGGGGATTGTGTGGAGAAGACAAAAAAGGAGAAAGTCTCACATTGACGAGGATAATCAAAGGGCTATGGAGATGCCCATCAATTGATGTCAACATGAGGAGTAGGGATTGCCATGCAATGGATGCACTAGAGCTATGAATGCTCAACAAAAGAAAACTAGTGGGTGTGCATCCAACTCGCTTGCTCATGAAGACCTAGGGCATTTGAGGAAGCCCATTGTAGGAATATACAAGCCAAGTTATATAATGAAAAATTCCCACTAGTATAAGAGGACAACTTATGAGACTCACTACATGAAGAACAAGGTGCTACTTTGAAGCACAATATATGAGACTCACTACATGAAGAACAAAGGTGCTACTTTGAAGCACAAGTGTGGAAAAAGAGATAGTAGCATTGCCCTTTTTATTTATTTTCTTTTTTTGGCCTTTCTTCTCTTTTTTGGGCAATGCTCTAATAATGATGATCATCACACTTCTATTGATTACAACATAAGGATTACAACTCAAAACATAGAACAAGATATGACTCTATATGAATGCCTCCGGCGGTGTACCGGGATGGTGCAATGAATCAAGAGTGACATGTATGAAAAATAACGCATGGTGGCTTTGCCACAAATATGATGTCAACTACATGATCATGAAATGGCAATATGACAAAAGTAATGTATGTCATGAATATAATGATGGAAATTGCACGGCAATATATCTCGGAATTTCTATGGAAATGCCATGATAGGTAGGTATGGTGGCTGTTTTGAGGAAGATATAAGGAGGTTTATGTGTGATAGAGCGTATCGTATCACGGGGTTTGGATGCACCGGCGAAGTTTGCACCAACTCTCAAGGTGATAAAGGGCAATGCACGGTACCGAAGAGGCTAGCAAAGGCGGAAAGGTAAAAGTGCGTATAATCCATGGACTCAACATTAGTCAAAAGAACTCATATACTTATTGCAAAAATTTAGAAGTCATCAAAAATCAAGTACTACGCGCATGCTCCTAGGGGGATAGATTGGTACGAAAAGACCATCGTTCGTCCCCGACTGCCACTCATAAGGATGCACAAGCCAGCTACACTTCATGTTTCAAATTTGTTACACAACTTTAACCATACGTGCATGCTACGGGACTTGCAAACTTCAACACAAGTATTTCTCAAATTCACAATTACTCAACTAGCACGACTTTGATATTATCACCTCCATATCTCAAAACAATTATCAAACATCAAACTTATCTTAGTATTCAACACACTCAAAAGAAAGTTTCACATATCTTGAATACCAAGTATATTAATATTAAGCAAATTACCATGCTATCAACGACTCTCAAAATAATCTAAGTGAAGCATGAGAGATCAATAGTTTCTTTAAAACAAATCCACCACCGTGCTCTAAAAGATCTAAGTGAAGTACTAGAGCAAAAAATATCAAGCTCAAAAGATATAAGTGAAGCACTATGAGCAAAACTATCAAGCTCAAAAGATATAAGTGAAGCACATAGAGTATTCTAACAAATTCCAATTTATGTATGGCTCTCTCAAAAGGTGTGTACAGCAAGAATGATTGTTGTAAACTAACAAGCAAAGACGCAAATAATACAGGACGCTCCAAGCAAAACACATAACATGTGGTGAATAAATATATAGCTCCAAGTAAATTACCGATGGAAGTGGACGAAAGAGGGGATGCCTTCCGGGGCATCCCCAGTCTTTGACTTTTTGGTGACCTTGGATTATCTTGGGGGTGCTATGGGCATCCCCAAGCTTAGGCTCTTGCCACTCCTTGTTTCATAATCCATCAAAAGAATTCACCCAAAACTTGAAAACTTCACAACACAAAACTCAATAGAAATCTCGTGAGCTCCGTTAGAGAAAGAAAACGAAAGACTACTTTAAGGTACTGTAATGAACTCATTCTTTATTTTTATTGGTGTTAAACCTACTGTATTCCAACTTCTCTATGGATTATAAACTATTTTACTCGCCATAGATTCATCAAAATAAGCAAACAGCACACGCAAAACAGAATCTGTCAAAAACAGAACGGTCTGTAGTAATCTGTAACTAACGCAAACTTCTGGAAGTCTAAAACTCCTACAAAAATAGGAAGTCCTGGACAATTTGTCTATTGAACAGCATAAAAAAGAATCAACGCAAAAGCACGTTCCTGTGATTTAACAAAATTATAATCGTGCGTGCAAAGTTTCTGTTTTTCAGCAGAATCAAATCAACTATCATCGTAGGTTATCCTATAGGTTCTACTTGGCACAAACACTAATTTAAACATAAAACCACATCCAAACAGAGGCTAGATGGATTATTTATTCCTAAACAGAAGCAAAAACAAAAAACAAAAAAATAAAATTGGGTTGCCTCCCAACAAGCGCTATCGTTTAACGCCCCTAGCTAGGCATAAAAGCAAGGATAGATCTAGGTATTGCCATCTTTAATTTTCAGTTTTTTGGCGGAGTTATGCTCGAATCCGGGGGGTTCTTTCCGATCCCTTCATACTCAGAAATTTTTAGATCTAAAGAATCCAACCGCTTATTACAAAGAGTAATCAACATATTCATGCGGTGAAGATTTCCGCTAACACTTTTAAGAGGCTCAAGAGACTTTTGTAAAAAATTTGTTACTTCGCAAATCTTCTCAAACACTTGGGTTTCTTCCTGGGTAGGATGAGATCCTCCCTTTTTGGGTAGTGTTCCCACTATTCCCTCTATAATTTCATGCGCAATACTAGGATCAATCTCAATGAAATTTCCCTTGGCAATGCAATCCAAGAGTTGTCTATGCGTCATATTTAACCCAACATAAAAATTACGAAGAAGAATTCTAAAGTTCACCTCTAGGGTGCACTTCCGATAAGATTCCATCATCCTATACCAAGCATCTTTTAAGTTTTCTCCTTGCCTTTGCTTGAAGTGAAGAACTTCAAACTCAGGAGACATAGGAGCGGATAAGGAATTAGACATCACGACAAGCAAGCAAACTAACACACGAGCAAACAAACGGACGAGGAAAAAGGCAACGGGAAAAAGAGGAGGAGATTGGGAAAGAGAGGGCGAATAAAACAACAAGGGTGAAGTGGGGGAGAGGAAAATGAGAGGCAAATAGCAAATAATGTAATGCGAGAGATAGGGATTGTGATGGGTACTTGGTATGGCTGACTTGCTCTTGCATGAGCCTCCCCGGCAACGGTGCTAGAAATTCTTCTTGCTACCTCTTGAGCACTCCGTTTGATTCCCCCGAAGAGGAGAGGATGATGCAGCAAAGTAGCGTAAGTATTTCCCTCAGTTTTTGAGAACCAAGGTATCAATCCAGTAGGAGACCACACACAAGTCCCTCGTACCTACACAAAACGATAGCTCCTCGCAACCAACGCGATTAGGGGTTGTCAATCCCTTCACTATCACTTACGAGAGTGAGATCTGATAGAGATGATAAATAATATTTTTGGTATATAGATGCAAAGTGAAAAGTAAAAGGCAAAGTAAAAACAAAGGAAGTAATAAAGTAATGGATATTGATATGATGAGAATAGACCCGGGAGCCATAGGTTTCACTAGTGGCTTCTCTCAAGAGCATAGATATTCTACGGTGGGTGAACAAATTATTGTTGAGCAATTAACAGAATTGAGCATAATTATGAGTATATCTAGGTATGATCATCTATATAGGCATCACGTCCAAGACAAGTAGACCGAAACGATTATGCATCTACTACTATTACTCCACTCATCGACCGCTATCCAGCATGCATCTAGAGTTTTAAGTTAAAAACAGAGTAACGCCTTAAGCAAGATGACATGATGTAGAGGGATAAATTCATGCAATATGATAAAAACCCCATCTTGTTATCCTCGATTGCAACAATACAATACGTGCCTTGCTGCCCCTTCTGTCACTGGGAAAGGACACCACAAGATTGAACCCAAAGCTAAGCACTTCTCCCATTGCAAGAACTACCAATCTAGTTGGCCAAACCAAACGGATAATTTGAAGAGACTTGCAAAGATAACTCAATCACACATAAAAGAATTCAGAGAAGATTCAAATATTATTCATATATAAGCTGGATCATAAACCCACAATTCATCGGTCTCAACAAACACACCGCAAAAAGAAGATTACATCGAATAGACCTCCACGAGAGAGGGGGAGAACATTGTATTGAGATCCAAAAAGAGAGAAGAAGCCATCTAGCTACTAGCTATGGAACCGAAGGTCTGAAGTAAACTACCCACACTTCATCGGAGGGGCTATGGTGTTGATGTAGAAGCCCTCCGTGGTGGATGCCGCCTACGGTGGAGCTCCGGAACTGGCCCCAAGATGGGATCTCGTGGATACAGAAGGTTGCGGCAGTGGAATTAGGTTTTTGGCTCCTCTTCTGATTGTTTGGGGATACATAGGTATATATAGGATGAAGGAGTACGTCGGTGGAGCAATTGGGGGCTCACAAGGCAGGGGGACGCGCCCTGGGGGGGGGGGGGCGCCCCCACCCTCGTGACCGCCTCTATTTCTTCTTGGAGTAGGGTCCAAGTCTCCTGGATCATGTTCGGTGAGAAAATCACGTTCCCGAAGGTTTCATTCCGTTTGGACTCCGTTTGATATTCCGTTTCTTCGAAACACTGAAATAGGCAAAAAACAACAATTCTGGGTTGGGCCTCCGGTTAATAGGTTAGTCCCAAAAATAATATAAAAGTGGAAAATAAAGCCCAATATAGTCCAAAACAATAGATAAAGTAGCATGGAGCAATCAAAAATTACAGATACGTTGGAGACGTATCAGTTGGCGGCTTTGTTCTTCCGTAGCTGCTTCTCGACCTCCAGATTCTTGGCCAGGGTCCCTTCCCGGGCCTTGGCCTCCGAGAGCGTCCCCTTGAGACCCTCCAGCTTCAGCTTAAGGTCTTTGATAGAGTTGTTGGCCTCGGAAAGCTGCCCTGCCTTTTCGATGACGGCGCCGTGTGCCTCCACAAGGTCACTGTTGAGCGTGTCCTTCTCCTTGGACAGCTTCAGGACCTGGCCTTTCAGCCCGTCCTGCTCCACCTCCAGCTCCTTCACCCTGTCGGCGTGAGCCAGAGCCTGGGCATTGAGTGCCTCCTTGTGCCTCTAATCCAGCTCCTGGGTCCACTGCACGACGAGCTTCTCCACCTCCTCATCCTTGCCGCGGAGCGTTACGGAAGCTTCTCCTCACACGCGACATGGTCCTCCTCCTGGGAGTTCAGCGCGGCCTGGTGCTGGGTTCGAGCGGCCTCGGCTACAGCGGCCAAGTTCTCCGCCGTCTCCTGGGCCTTCTCAATGTCGGAGCTCCACGTCGCGTTTGGCCAGCTCACCCTGGGCGACCTTCAGCTCCTCACAAGCCTGGCGAAACCAAGTCTGCGTCTCAGCGATGCGCACCTTGAGATCCGCCTCTGCCTTGTCCACCACTGCCATCCTGGACTTGGCCTTGTCTAGGCGGGCGCGGTGGAGCGCCTGGAGCATCCGGAAGTTGGCGCCCATGGCCTGGAGACACCGCTCCTCCTGAGAACCATCGCCACCAATGCTCGGTTCGTCAACAACCTCGAGCTCGGCGGCGGCGAGCACCTCATCATCGAACACCTCTCCCTCGATAGGCGCCCTGGAGCTCGACGACCCTGGGAGGTGGACAAAAAGGTCATCGCTCACCCTCAGATACCTGCCGGAGCCAGAGGCGGCGAAGGTGGACGGCTGGTCATCAACCACCTCCTCATCGGTAGTGGCCTTGCCGGCCTCCCTGGCAGGCCCCTCGCCGTCCTCCTTGGCAGCGGCCTTGCCGGCCTCCCCGGGAGGCTCCTTGCCGGCCTACTCAGCAGCAGCCCTGCCGGGCTCCCCGGCTGGCCCCTTGGCGGCGCCCACAGCGGCACTCTTGGCGGCCTCCTCGGAGGCGATCTTCTCGGCCTCCGCCTCGGCGGCCTTGGCAACATCCTTGATGACAGTGTCTATGTCCTCCTAGTCCGCCGAAGGATGATCTGGATACCAAGAAGGGGATGAGGCGAAGCCAAGACCAAGATTCGGAAAAGAATAGTAAAAGAATAGGGACAGAAGGCGAGTGGCTTTACCAGTGCCGGGCAGGGAAGCAGAGGTCCCCTCCCCGCCAACATTTGGCGCCGAGGCAAAGCCACCAGCGCCCGAGTTCACCTCCTCCTCCTCCATGTGCATGGGCTCCGTGCTTGACGCCCTTGCCGGGGACGCCCTTTGGGGTGGCGTGGTCGATGGGGACGGCGTGTTGGGGGTGACCCCCTGTGGCCCCTCCTGCTGCTGTCCTCCTCCTACAACCACGGCAAGGTCAGCACCAAAGGATCGTACACCCAACACACGTCGATGAGGAGTGAGTGATGAACTTACGCTGGGGGTTGTGCCGGGGCTGCTGTTTGGGCTGCTCAACACCACCAGCGGTGTACCAGAAGTGCCTGCCGGGGGCTGGCCGCTCGCCGAAGCCCTGGCCCTCTCACCCTCTGGGCCAGCGTCTCCGCATCCTTGCAAAGAAGAAGAACAGATTAAGACGAGTGGCACAGATTGAGGAGATGGATATGGCAAGAAAAAGGGAACAAGATACTTACTTGTCCTCCACCTCCTCCTCTACCGCCTTCCCCTTCCTCCTTTGGCTGAGGGACCCAAAATCAAAGGTAACCTCCGCGTCATCATCTGCGGGGGGAGGGGAAGCAGATGGGGTCCGTGGGCGCTTGGACAAACAAGAGGCAGATGCTTTATTCTTCGCCACCGCGGCCTTCACCAGCTTCTTCATTGCCGCGGCCCTTGTCTGACGCACGGACACCTCCCGGGCTTGTCGTGGTTGTACGGCCCTGCCAGGCCGGACTGGCTCGCCAGAGGTGGCCCGCTGCAGGACTCGCCCTCTCCCCATAACCGGAGGGTCGACAGCCTCGGCCTCCTCCTCCGACGACTCGTCGACCACATCTTCTACAGGAGGGGCCCCGGTGCCGGCGGTGCTGGCTTCCCCAGCGGCCTCCGCCCACTGGGCAACCTCCTTCTCCTCCGCGGCCACTGCGGCCTTGTCCTCTATGCCGCCAGCGCTGCCAGCCTTTTTTTTGCGAGCTCCGCCTCCACCGCCCTGGCGGTGATGTAGTCCAACTCTGCCCGAGTGGTGTCCTGAATCGGCAGCAGCTCCTTGTGGACGTATATCTCCACCAAGCCGTCAAAGAACTCCTGCACCTGCTCCTTCGGCGGCGGGGCCCAACTTTGGACAGGACCGTGCGCGTTGCAGTCCGGCATCATGGCAATGATGTCAGTCTGGCGTGAGTTGTTGCTCAGCTGGACCACCCCCATCGGCAACCCAAACAAGGGCCCCTTGGTGACCTTGCCGGCCTTCGCAGCCTTGTCGGACCTCTCTGCCCAGCCTTTGTGGTTCACGTCAAGCTGAAAGATCCGCTGGCAAAAGTGAGCATGCCCCATCACCGTGAAGTTGTGATTGAGGCCGGGACGAAGCCTCATGATGTCGGCCGCATTCTGGAAGAGCCAGGTCGGCCTCCCCTTGTTGTGCAGAGGGGTGATTCAGCGGCAGAGGAAATCCGCGACAATCATCTCCAGGGTGAGCCCGGCAACGGTGAGGCGGTGGATCCTAGTGGTGGCGATCTCGAGCTTGTTGTCCTAGGCGTCGACGTCGCCCTAGTCGCTCCTGCAGACCGGCGGCGCCTGGCGGACCAGGCAGAACTCTTGTGGATCGTCCTCCTCAATCCAGCACCACCGGCCCCGACATTCTTCCCACCGCTCCTTCTGGGCACCCTCCGGATACGTCCCTTGGGACCTTGGGATCCAGGTGACACAGCCAGAAATTGCGCCCCCTTCTGGATGTGAGGGTAGAAATAATGGCGGAAGAGCACCGTGTTTGGAAGAACTCCGGTGAAGCCCTCATAGAGGTGGGCAAACAAAGCCATGCACGCCACGACGTTTGGGGTAAAATCCAGAAGATGGAAACCAAATGTGTGCATGATATCGTTGAAGAAATCAGAGAAAGGGGGGCAAAGGCCGCAAGAAAAGTAATCGATGAAGAACAGGTACCGATTCGGGGCGGCCTCGGTGCAATTGGTGGGGATGACGCGCGTGGCTGGATGCCCCGTCATATCCCCCCGTCTTGCACCCCCATAGGGGCTTGAAGCAGTCCCTAAGCTCGAACACGTCGACCGTCGAGGGGAAGTAGGCGAGCTGCGTCCGCTGCACCGCCAACTTGCTCTCCGGCGGCTCGCTCGTCCCGTCGCCGTTGGCCACTCCCTTGCCTCTGCTAGTCTTGGGCGCCATGGGGCTGCGGGGAGCAAGGGATAGAAGACAGCGAAGACGCAGCGGCAGCGAGCAAAGGCAAAAGCCTGGAAAGGAAGGAGAAGGGGCCGGCGGTTCCGAGATTGAAGAAGATGCAGGGGTAAATGAGCAGCGCGTCCGCAGCTATTCCTTTTTACGGGTAAGGCACGGGCCGCCTATTTTCCCATTAACTACGATGTGACGCATGCATGCGGGAACCGACCCACGCATGATCCCCACGTCACGCACGCCCCTCCATGTCGCGCGTTCAACACGGGTCGTGGGGAAGCGCAGCGGACGAAACAGTTACTACAGTGAATATCCGCCCCACCTGCCCGCGCATCGTTCTAGGCCTGGCCCAACAACGCGTCGCGCTTATGTGTGGCCCAGGACCGGGGGCTCCTGTCGGTGTACAAAAGTAGGGGTTCTCCTTTTGACTCCTTCACTTGTGCACGGGCATTCAGAACCATGCGTCGCGGCCACACCTAGCAGGGCAAAAGAGGGAAGCCAGAGAGAAGCGAAGCACAAGACAACCAAGGCAACGCCAAGACCAGAAACACGGGAGAGCAAAGGGGGAAAGGTGGACTCCCCCGGCAAGGGCCTTGCTGGGGTGGCCTCCGCGGCCCTGGCAAGAGCCTTGCTGGGGCAACTTGCCCGATGCCAGCAGAGCAGGCCACCCTCGAGCCCGTGGGTTCCATGGCTCGGGAGGCGCCCCTGTGATGGCATGCAGATCTTCATGAAGGCCCTGCCACAGCGCCACCTCAGCTACCTGCCTGCCTACATGGCACCGCACACATCGCTGGACTGGGCGCGTGTTGAAGTGAAGCGGAGCGGCGACGGACAGGACGGGCCTCATTCCCGTCCCCAATAAAGCTAATGGACACCTAAGTAGTGCATTTAATGTGCTTTGTCCTGTAGCCAGGCGATAAGCTCGCGCACTGTAGACCTTTCCACCTCCTGTGTGCCACTGTGGCAACCCCTTTTGCCTATAAAAGGAGGCCTGAGGCGACCAGGAGACGGATTCGGCTCTTTTGGGCAAGTTACACCCCGTAACTAGCTCAAGAACACAAGAACACTCAATACATCCACCAAACAGGACTAGGGTATTACGCATCCTCGCGGCCCGAACCTGGGTAAGCGATTCGTGTGCTTTCTATTATACCTGCTCTTCTCACAACCCTGCGCTCGTCAACCGTAGAAGGGATTCCCGTGATCCCATAGGTGTCCTTTCTTCGACAGTGTGAGTTTATTCAAGTCAAGTCTTTTATATAAGGAGAAAGGCATAACACTAACACCAGCTCCTAAATCACACAAATCAGTTTTCACATAATTCTTTTAATGGAGCAAGGTATAGTTGGTATTCCCGGATCTCCAAGTTTTTTAGGTACTCCATCTTTTAAAGTATAATTACCAAGCATAGTGGAGTTTTCAGCTTCTGGTATTTTCCTCTTATTAGTAATGATTTCTTTCATATAATTTGCATAAGGAGGCATTTTCAAGAAATTAGTCAAGCGAGTACGCAAAAAGACTGGCCTCAGCATTTCAGCAAAGTGTTCAAATTCTTCATCATCTTTCTTTTTGGTTGACTTGGGTGCAAAAGGCATAGGTTTTTGAACCCACGGTTCTCTTTCTTTACTGTGTTTTCTAGCAATGAAGTCTCTTTTATCATACCTTTTATTCTTAGGTTGTGGGTGAAGTAAATATGCCCTAAAGGAAATAATAAAGTTATTATTTTTTTTCCTTACATCATGATAAATGTTTATTATTCATGCTACAATTTTATTAACCGGAAACTTGATACATGTGTTAATACATAGTCAAAACAAAGTGTCCCTAGTGTGCCTCTACTAGACTAGCTCGTTAATCAAAGATGGTTAAGTTTCCTGACCATAGACATGTGTTGTCATTTGATGAATGGGATCACATCATTAGGGAATGATGTGATGGACAAGACCCATCCGTTAGCTTAGCATAATGATCATTAAGTTTTATTGCTATTGCTTTCTTCATGACTTATACATGTTCCTCTTACTGAGATTATGCAACTCCCAAATACCGGAGGAACACTTGGTGTGCAATCAAACGTCACAACATAACTGGGTGATTATAAAGATGCTCTACAGGTGTCTTCGATGGTGTTTGTTGAGTTGTCATAGATCGAGATTAGGATTTGTCACTCTGAATGCCGGAGAGGTATCTCTAAGCCCTCGCGGTAATGCACATCACTATAAGCCTTGAAAGCAATGTGACTAATGAGTTAGTTACAGGATGATGCATTACGGAACGAGTAAAGAGACTTTGCGGTAACGAGATTGAACTAGGTACGAAGATACCAACGATCAAATCTTGGGCAAGTAACATACCGATGACAAAGGGAAGAATGTATGTTGGTATGCGGTTTTATTGATAAAGATCTTCGTAGAATATGTGGGTGCCAATATAAGCGTCCAGGTTCCGCTATTGGTTATTGACCGGAGATGAGTCTCGGTCATGTCTACATAGTTCTCGAACCCGTAGGGTCCGCACGCTTAATGTTCTATGACAATCGATATTATGAGATTATGTGTTTTGATGAATCGAAGGTTGTTCGGAGTCTCGAATGTTATCATGGACATGATGAGGAGTCTCTAAATGGTCGAGACATGAAGATTGATATATTGGAGGATGTTATTCGGACACCGGATGAGTTCCGGGGGTCACCGGATAAATATCAGAGTGCTGGAAGGGTTATCGGAACCACCAGAGAAGTAGTGGGCCTTATTGGGCCTAGGGGAGAGAGAGAGTGGCAGCCAAGGGTTGGCCGCGCGCCCCCCATGGGCCTAGTCCGAATTGGATTAGGGGGAGGGGCGGCGCCCCCTCCTTCCTTCTCTTTCCCCTCTCCTTCCTTCTTATCCTAGTAGGACTAGGAAAGGGGGGATCCAACTCCTAATTGGAGTAGGATTTCCCCCCTTGGGCGCGCCCTATGAGGGCCGGACGACCTCCCCCTTGCTCCTTTATATATGGGGGAAGGGGGCACCCCATAGATAGACAAGTTGATTGTTTAGCCATGTGCGGTGCCCCCCTCCACACATTTCCACCTCGGTCATATCATTGTAGTGCTTAGGCGAAGCCCTGCGTTGGTAACTTCATCATCACCGTCATCATACCGTCATGCTGACGAAACTCTCCCTCGGCCTTAGCTGGATCAAGAGTTCGAGGGACGTCACCGAGCTGAACGTGTGCAGATTGCGGACGTGTCGTGCGTCCGGTACTTGATCAGTTGGATCGTGAAGACGTTCGACTACATCAACTGGGTTACTTAACGCTTCCACTTTCTGTCTATGAGGGTACGTGGACACACTCTCCCCACTCGTTGCTATGAATCTCCTAGATAGATCTTGCGTGATCGTAGGATTTTTTTTGCAATACTGCGTTCCCCAATAGTGGGTTATCAAGATCAACTAGTGGTTCTATCTCAACATCGTTATTTGGTTCTTTTTCATTAGTTGGTTGAGCATCTTCATGAACATCAGCATTGTCGTTTTCATGATCACTAGGTGGATGTTCATTACCAGACTGAGTTTCAGCATCAGAGATAGAAGTTTCATTTTCATTATCAGGAGGTTTTTCTACTTCAGGTTCACTAGAAGCATGCAAAGTCCTATCATTTTTCTTCTTCTTTTTCTTTTTAGAAGGACTAGGTGCACTAGTGTAATTTCTTTGTGAGTCTTGTTCAATTCTTTTTGGGTGCCCCTCAGGATAAAGTGGTTCCTGAGTCATTTTACCTCCTCTAGTTGCAACTCTAACAGCAAAGTCATGTGTATTATTATTCATTTCATCAAGTAATTCTCTTTGTGATTTAGAAACTTGTTCTAACTGGGTTTGAACCACAGAAGCATGTTTTCCAACACCTCTAACATCATTTCAAATTCTAAAGAAAAAGTCACTCAATCGAGCAATCATTTCAGAATTGTATTTCAATTGTTTCATAACATTTGGATTGAAGTGATCTTGTTTTCTAATGTAGTTTTCAAACTCATAAATGCATTTACTAGGATGCATATTGTGAGGATTATCATTTTCATTAAAATTCATTAGAGAATTTACCTCTACCACCTTAGGCAATGGCGGTGTATTGATCCCATGTATTTCTTCAATAGGAGGTAAATTTTTAACATCCTCACTTTAATACATTTTTCCTTCATAGATTTGTTTGCCTCTTGCATATCTTCAGGACTGAGATATAATATACCCCTGTTATTTGGAGTGGGTTTATCCGGTGGTTCAGGAAGAGTACAATCATCATAATTTTTCTATATGTTATTCAATAATTCTTCAGCTTGAGTAACAGTTCGTTCCCTGAAAACACAACCAACACAACTATGTAGGAAGTCCCTAGAAGCATCGGTTAGTCCATTATAGAAGATATAAAGTATTTCATTTTTCTTAAGAGGATGATTAGGAAAAGCATTAAGTAATTGGCAAATCCTCCCCCATGCTTGTGGGAGACTCTCTTCTTTAGTTTGCACAAAGCTAAATATTTCCTATAAGGCAACTTGTTTCTTATGAGCAGGAAAATATTTTTCAGAGAAGTAATAAATCATATCCAGTGGACTACGCACACAACCAGGAGTAAGAGTATTGTACGAAGCTTTAGCATCACCATTTAATGAGAAAGGAAATAATTTGAGAATAAATTAATAGCGAGTTTTCTCATTATGAGTAAAAAGGGTAGCTATATCATTCAACTTAGTAAGATGTGCCACAATAGTTTTAGTTTCATAACCATGGAAAGGATCAGATTCAACCAAAGTAATTAACTCTGGATTGACAGAGAATTCATAATCCTTATCATCAATAAAGATAGGTGAAGTAGCAAACTTAGGATCATACTTCATTCTAGTATTCAGAGATTTTTCATTATACTTGCACTACGAAAAAAGACACATCCGTGACATTTTGGGCCGAACAATTTTTTTTCTGTCATCATGCTTATGACAATTCTGTGACGATAATTGTGACAAAACCCGGTATCATCATAGATGTGGTGAGCTCCTACTTCTATGAAGAAAAATCATGACAGAAAATGAGCTTTTCGTCCTCGGCGGGCCGGAGATGCAGCTGCATGACAGTCTTTGGGCCGTCCATGACAGAGAAAACTGTGTAGAAGCGAGGGAAAGGAAAATATCGGGGGAGTTCCCGGTTATGGTGGGTGGTCGGGGGCCGAGTGATGCGCGTTTCTCTCGTACATATGTGCGTGTGTGCGAGGCATTGTGCTCTAACTGAACCTGAGTGATTGCACTGCAAGCTACGCGTTACTGAACCCGAGCGATCGATTGATCCCTTGCTGTTAACTGAACCCGAGTGATTCCTTCGCTACTACTGCTAACTGAAGCTGATTGAACAGTGCTGCCTCCTTCCCTTGATGAACAGTGAGCGTTACTGGGGGGTTTGGATGAATAGTTCCTGGTGGGGGGTTGGACGAATAGGACCCCGTGGTAGTAGAGGCTGTTGCCGCTGGATGAACAGGATCGCGATCGATTGAGCCGGTGGATGAACAGGACCCCGTGGAGGGATGGATGAGCAAGACCCCGTGGAGGGCTGGTTGAACAGTAGCCGGTGGAGGGCTGGTTGAACAGTAGTCGGTGGAGGGCTGGATGAACAGTAGCCCGTGGAGGGGTGGTTGAACATGACCCCCGTGGAGAGGATGGTTGAATAGTAGCCGGTGGAGGCTGGATGAACAGAAGCCCGTGGATGAACAGTTGCAGGTGGAGGATGGAGGAGGTCGATGGTAGATGAACAAAAGCCCATGGAGGCAGTCGACGGTGGATGAACAGTGGCCCGTGGAGGCATTCGACGATGGAGATGAACAGTATCCCGTGGAGTCCCGTTTTTCGGTACGCCACAGACCTCCGGATGAACAGGACCCCCGTTTCGACCGCATCGCTCCAACACAAGTTCGTTTCCACCGTTTTGCGGTACGCCACACCCCTCCCGATGAACAGGACTCCGTTTCGACTGCATGAGGTCCGTTTTCTCCATTTTGCGGTATGCGAGACCCCTCCCGATGAACAGGACCCTGTTTTGACCGTGGCCGGTCGAACACAAGGCCGTTTCCTCCGTTCTACGATACACCAGGCCTCGTTTCCATCGGTTGTTCTGTCCAAGCCGGTTGGCTCTCGATGAACAACATGTGTTCCATTGCCTCCCAATGAACATGACGCATTCCGTTGCCTCCCCATGAACATGACGACGACGTAGTTTCTCTGTTCTGACCCAGCCATGTACACGAGCCCTGGTCGTGCGTATGCGCAAGTAGGAGTTTGAGACCCCGCCCATATGTACGTACATGGCCGTATTTACTTTCGTGCACCCTGGCCTTTGTACATACGTGTACATGCTATGTGCGTGCCTCTACTACGACACGTGTGTGCCTCTACTACGACACGTGCCCTTCCTTACACGGCCACGGTTCATCGCTGCAGCCTGCAGACAGACTGATTGACAAGTATGTGCGTACATGTTCGTGACGAGAATGACAGCGCTACATACGCTTCGACCAGGTGGGTCCTGACTGTCAGGCACTTCCTTGCGTGCGAAGATGTAGCTGGTGGGTGCCAGCAGTCAGCGAGGCGAATCATTTTTCTTGCCTGTAATATGGATGCACTTCCTTGCGTGCGAAGATGTAGCTACTGGGTCCCTGCAGTCAGGGGGGAAACGTTTTTTTCGTGAAATACGGTGGCCCGTCCGGTGGGTCCCTACTATCAGGTGCAGGAATCATTATTTTCCGCGTAATAAGGAGGCACTTCCTTGCTATGGCCGTGGACCCAACTGTCAGCCTCTCCACGTACAATACTCTTCTGATGGAAGTCGTTCCTTGACCATGTTGACCACATCGCGCCAAGAGCACCAGGGCGGTGGACGACGGCGAGGCCTAGGAAGGGGACGACATGGAGCCGGGGAAAACGCGGCAGTGGATGCCCACGCGGAGAGGAGTACGAGGGTTCACTGGTTCGACTGCGTTGTGAGGCTGTCGTCGCCGCACGGCCTGGCCAGTGGTGGAAGTGGTAGGGGGCGGTGAGGCCTCCGCGGCAGCACAACCGGCCACGGGAGGCAAGAGCAGGTGGCACGACCGGCGCTACTTTGGGCGGCTGGAGCAAGAAGACCAGAGGTTGAAGAATCACGATGGTCGTTGGATGGACATCGTACGATCACTGCAGCTAGAATCGTTTATATTGATTAAGTTGACAAAGCCCTTGGTACGCGTCAACGTAGTAGGCCCATAGGTCAGCCTCTGAAACAGTGCGCCCCGGATGTCAGGGGGAGGAATCATTTTTTGGGCGGCTGAAGCTAGAATATCCGAGATTGAAGAAGAAGCACGGCATTCGTTGGATGGACATCCAACGGCCACTGCTACTAGAACCGTGTGTTGACTATAAGTTGACAAAGCCTTGCATACGCGTCAACTAACTTTTTTTAGGGGACGCATCTACTTAGTAGGCCCACAAGTGTGTGGCAGAGAACTTATAGCCCATTTATGATTTGTAAGAATGTACAACCCATTTTTGAATTCTAATGGAATTTCAATATAAATTTTTATTACGTAAAAATACAATGAAACATTGCGCGCGCAACTATTAATGAAATTAAAATTTTCAAAATCCAAGAGTAATATTTTATAAACTAATTACGTGTTTGGTGCATCTGTTTATAGTTACTGGCCAGTTTTTTTAATTACATCCCATTTATTATTTCTTAAAGCCCATTTCCTTGTTAAGCCTAATGCATCCCTCCTAGGAAAGATTTGCAGCCCAGCGGGGCGGAGAATAACAAGTGGACCCGGATTGTGTACAACTGTCGGCCCAGTTGCATTGCTGATGTTGAAAAAAGGCCTGTGTAGTACAATACAACCTTACATGGCTACTCAGCCCACATTCAGCGACACCGGAAAGGACCAAACAAGGCTTCTGTACAACTTTTTGAAGTCATTGAGCTCAGTTAATAACTTTGGAAAAAAGTTAGAGCACAGTGGAACCTAATTAAAAGCTGTCACGAGTGAAGAAATAATTCAACGGGTCCCACTTGTGCATGTGTGCGTGTGTGTGTGTTTGTGTGTGTGTGTGAGAGAGAGAGAGAGAGGGAGAAAGAGAGACGCATTGGTCGATGCTCGTAAATACATCTTTCAGCCATATGCATTGATGATGCTCAGTAAAAACTTATATAGTTGACACAATCATATAGAACATCATAGCACACTGAACTTGCATACAAAAATTTCATGCAGGCGACACAATCAGGGTGGAAGCAGTGGATCGCTACGGGCAGGGCTATGTTGAAACCAACGAACTCGTACATAACGGTTCATCGTCTTTATCAATGACGAGGAATATCTTGAATGATGTGCAAAGAAAACAGATAGACAACACAATATATAAGTTCTGCTAGAACATTAAGTTGACATACAACCCTTTCTACAAAAAGTTCCGGTAAAAAAATGGAACAGGTCACAATCAAATGTAATGGCACATCAGTGCGTCACACCCATAGCTCGGATTCAACTAGTACTCTGAGAAGATTCAGTTGTTACCTCAATTAGAGCACATCCAGGCAACCAGCCCCGCCTCTTCTCCCCAAGAAGCAGTGGCCTTTTCCGCGCGATAGAGTAGGCCCTGTGCCATCCATCGTTCCGAGCAACACGAGGAAAGTATGATATTGACTCCTGTAATGGACGTCATCGACGGACCTCGGCACCAGCGGTGGCGGTAGGACTTCAATTGATGGATTGACCACTTCTTCAACATGCACGAACACTCGATACAGGTACATCCCTAACATGGTCCGCGGCGGCCTTGGTGGTGACGAATAATACAACCCTGGTTCCTGCACTGGTATCTCAACACCAATCACCTTCGGTATGGTGGGCTGCTTCTTCATCCATTCCATAACCACCAGGGCCCAGCTGTCTGGAGGAACAAACATACTTACGAGCTCACCTCCAAGGTCGTTGATAAGCTCATTCATGGACTCGTTATTCCAAGCACGTCAAGGCATGTCGTGGAAGGTAAGGTTTGTTAAAAACTCAAGCTCAGAGGGCACCGAGCCCCATCCTGGGTGCCACTGATCAAAGCTCACCAGCGCGCCATCGCAGAACAAATGCCTGGAAGATTCGAACACACGACTATAGTCGAAAGTTGTCCGGAACCTGACGAAGAAATCAGCCGGTGGCGGATAGACTTCGACGAGAAAGTCACTTATTTGGATGCTGTGCGCAATGCCAAGAGCTTTGACAAGGTCGTCCAACGAGACGGGAGGCCGGTCACCGTTGATGGTTACCATCAGCACTTTGCTGGCAAACTGGTCGTCAAGCGCCGCCATGCCACTGTTGAGCGACAGCACGCAGTGCTCGAAGGCAGGACGGACCTCAAGATCTCCGGCTCGGAGATCCATGTTGATCGGCGACATGATAGTGCGCTTGAGTATAGGGAGTATAGGAGGGGGATTTGGGGGAACTGGAGTAGGAATCGAGATTCCAGAGGTGGGGGAGGGGCGGGAGATTAGGGATGAAAAGGTAGCATGAATTTCGAACACGCGACAATATGCTCCAAGTGCGCAAGCGCACGAAAACACTGGTGGCACCGACATGTCGGCCTAAGAGTCCCTATTCTTTCTTTTTTTGAGAGACCGGACTTCTTTTTAGGATCTTTTGAGAGCCCAGCCTAAGAGTCATCATTGACCTATTTGGCATTGTGTTACTACTCGCCCATATTCAATGACACCTCACTAGCCCAAACAAGTGTACATCATTGAAAAGACACTGAGCTAAAATTATAACTTAAAAAATGAGATATACTTTGAACATTGGAGAATGGTGATGCCCTCATTTAGCCCACCAGCAGTTCGAGACAATAAATAGTTCAAAACAACGATATATACATCATTCAAACACTGACTAGTGAATACTACTGACATAAACAGCAAGACATGATAGTTCATAAGAAATCTTGCTACACCACCAAAACACACCCATCTACAACACTCTGACTCTCGCGATCCAAACGAGAATGGCATTCTAAATAGAGGCAACTATTACATAGTAAGAGTGACATAGACGAGGATGACCAAATGACAAGGAATATGCATAACAAAAGAGAGAACTACCCATCTAGAACATGTAGCAAAGACAACAAGTCATTCGAAGAGGGATGATCCAACACCATCATATTTGCAGGCCTGGTTCAGCCACTAGTGATCCGGAGACACCAGTACTCCACCCTTTGGATGCAACAGCCCAATTACCTATCAACCTGAAGGCTTGAACAACATCACCGCCTATCGGACTCGACGCATCCAATGATCAAAGTTAATCCGCATGCCTTTGTTATTCTCGCCTTGTTTTGGCTGCAGGCTATATCGTTGAAAATCAGGGGAGTTTGCTCCCGAAATCCTAGGGCTCGCTGTGTAGACAAAGTTTTCCCTAGCAAATAAAGCCTCTCTACCATCAAGGTCCTTGCCAACGGTGATCTCCTGGTTAATCGGATAATTGAGGCCGAGAAACAGAGAGTGTGAACCAAGGCTGTTTACCCACCTCCAACTCAAAAATCCTGAAGGCCCCAACAAGCTGGTATCCTGCTCATAGACGTAACAACCACTGTCCGGATACTCACGTGTTTCATGATGCTTGTATACAGTGGGGTTTTTGCAATATAACTTTCTCGGCTCATGTGTCCAAATGATCATCAGTCTTTTGCCATCGTTTGATCGAGCAAGGAACTACTTGTGCTTCCCTCTTTTTGGCAAAGGTGGTGTGATTACAGAGGGCAGTAACTATAGGGACACTGCATCATATAAAAAAGGATAGGCATTGTTAATGTAAGATCAGCATTATTCAGAGTATGAGTATGATAATGCAAGAAACAACATTGATATGTCCCTGTTGGAGCCGGGAGGAAAATACAGGGAAATGTATACTGGGTTCAAAAATACAGAAGTGCCATGCATGGTTATACTCATGTTATCTCACAATCGATTCTTCACAGGAAACTACCATATCATGCATGTTATGTAATCATGTTCTGTCCTCACAAACAAATTCTTCAAGGAAAGTAACAGACCATGCATTGTTATATACTCATGTTCTGTGGGAAATTTTTTTGTGAGCATATTATTCTAGCAATTGATTGCTGAAGGGCGAACATACATATGTACACATGGTAAGCATGACAGGATTTCACTACTTCCGAATATAGAGTTCTCCATATGCACATTTATTTCCCTAATGTATGGTTAGATGAAACCAACAGTGTGATGCATGTCTCTACATCCTGAAAATGAGGAAACTAACATGGCCATTGATACACACTCATATTTAGTAGTATATAGATTACTATAAAATAAGGAGAATATCAATATCTTCCTAACCGCTTGATTATTTAGGGGTACAAATTGGCTGTAATGACATGGTCACAATTGCATGAATTAACTCATTCCAAATATAGCTGGTTTACGGCATCTGTAATACATTGCCATAGTTCTACTCCAATTTTGCTCAAACAGGGATATGTCAATCATCAAACAAAGTTCAAATAGTGTCATGGCGTCATCATTAACATCAGAAGGAAACAACTTACACGCGCCGTCCCAGCAATACATGGTGCCATCTGCTTTGTTGATCGCGTAGATGATGCCAGTGTGTTCAATAGCATCACAGAAGTGTGTATCAGCTTTGATGATGATCCACTACAAGCTGAGCTGTCTCCAGCTAAAGAAGGCACCGGCGGAAAGATAGGCGAGTCCCTTGTTGAACAAGGCAATTAGCTTGAAGTCTGCGTAATCCGCATGTCGTGTGGGCACTTGGCAAATTATAATCTTCTGCAAAACAAGGTGTGTCCAATTGACGACGTAATCTAGATGACTTGGACCACGACGGTAAAACTCTATATCATGCAACGGTGGAAGGATAATCTCATGGGAGGTCTATAAGTTCATGAGCACCAACCTTTTCTCGTCTTCTCTGACGGCGGCCATCCAGTGGGAGTTCATGCCAACCTAGTACATACCTGCAAGAAGTTTCAGGCGATGGTGATCGGATCTAAGTCGAGGGAAATGATGTACGATGACCCACTACATACCTGCAAAGAAGTTTTGGCTAATGGAGGTCGGATTGAAGTCAAGGGGCATCATGTACGCCTCCGTATCATGGTGAGCAAATCTCATGACCAGATAGCAGCAAGCAGGGTGTCTTGAAAAGCTTAGGCCTCGCTTCGACAATGGCCGTGTGCATGCCCCTCGAGCATTCAGCCAGCCGCAGGGCGCTCAACATATCCATACACGAACAACAGAGGTTGAGGACGTCACTGGGGAGATTGCTCCAATCGCGGCTCATATGGATGCTATGCGGTTTGCGTTCGGCCATGGTGGAGTTTGGAAGGTGGGGTTTTGGGGGGCTTGATCTACGGGAGAGAAGGCTCTTGGTGCTGGAGCGGCTAGCGAGGGAATAGTGGTACTGGGGGAGGTGAGCGAGGTGAGGGTACGCGGGGGCACAGTGAGATGATGAAGAGTGACCTCAGGATCTCCGGTGAGACGGAGATGGAGATGGAGTGGTGCCAGGGGAGAGGGAGACAAGGCGAGGCATGCTATACAATGGCGGTGACAGTGACTGCACAGTGCACAAGGTGAGGCCTACTTTGGTAACCCGGACACGTCGCCTGGACTGGTGTCACCTTGGGCGCAGGGTCTTGTCACTTCACTGTGAGGACCAGATGAATAATAGTATTTTGACCATCAAGTGTACCACAATTATACTACTACTACTACTAGTAGAAGGAGTAGTCGGAACATGAGTAGTACCCCCGTGATAGCATGCCTCTGGGTTCACTTCATCCGCCAGGTATCATCCATATTGCAAGCAGAACCAAATTCTCGTGCATGCGGAAGCGCGAAGGACTTTTCTTTTTTGAGGATAACCACATATTCCTTAACTAGAGAATGTTGTGTCTCCCAGGCACGCGCCAATATCCATCCAAACCAGCTGTGACACATTTTTTTATCCATTTGCATAGGTCCCACCTGTCAGGAAGGGTGTAGAAATAAAAAGGAATCATAAAATGTCTCGCCACGGTGATTCGAAAGAGTGACCTCAACTAGCTAGTGGCACATGTAGAACTAGAAGGATGGGCACGTACAGGGACAGGTACCACTCCTCAGTCTACCTGCGTAGCCTTTTCATTTAGTCTACCTAGCCGTCTAATCAACTGCCTGCAGTCCACTTCTCCCATTTACTTCTCCATTAGGAACCGATTTTCCTCGGCTTCTTCACTACTCCTTCATCTTCATTTGCATACAAACCACACTGCATTCACATTGTTTTAACCTCTTCACATCCTCCTGGAGTAATTCTGAAGCCCCTTTAAATAATCATGTTCTTCAGTTAGACTAGCCATCTAATCCTAATTCTCCAAACCATAGCCCTCCGGTCCAGCGGTTCCAAATGGCGAAAGAGATCGAGATGCAAGTTTTTAGCGTCCAACATGTCCTCGTCGAAGGCTCGTTGACCATGGTTTCCGCAGTCACCGTCCACCCAAGGGTTGTTCGGAAGTGGATCAACAATGTATCCAACTCCCTCCAAAAGGTGGGGATGAAGGTCATCGGTCTCGATGCAGAGTACATGGAGCATGCTAGGGAAGATCCAATGCACCGCCGTCCTTCAGTTGTGCCTCGAAGATGATGTTTTGGTGTACCACATCATACACGCGCCCTCCATACCAGGTGAGCTTCCAAATTTCTTGTCTCGGGAGGACATATACTTCTGTGGGGCAGCCATCGCAGGGGACAAATGGAAGTTGGAGCTGTACAACCATGATTTGAAAAGCATCGCTGACATACAAACCAAAATAAAGATTCCTGTAGAAGATTGTGATAAACCGACACCATCCCTATTCGACGTAGCAAATTTTGTGCTCGGAACAAATCTTTAGAAGGGTGACGAGACGCTGGCACTAAAGTCGTCTAGATGGGAGAATTATCCCTTGACATACGAGTGGATAAAATATGCTGCGCTCGCTGCCCGTGTGAGTTTCGAGATAGCTGCAAGGTCCAGAGAGCTTGTTGCGAAGCTGTCTCCCACAGAAAATGAGAACAACAACAACAACAACAACAAAAATAATAATAATAATAATAATAATAATAATAATAATAATAATAATAATAATAATAATAATAATAAGCTGCACCAGCAGTAGGGCATTATGGATGGATGAACTATTTCCTCTCTTGTAAAAAAATATTCCCTCTCTGTGTATATTGATATAGATGGACTATTTCGATGGTGTGCATGTCTTTGAAACAAATAGTAGCATGGGTACGCTTGACTATATGGAACTATTTATCCCCCTATCTTTTTCTACCACTACTCCATCAAGTGATCGGTATGCAATGCATGTATCCGTAGACATGATAGCTTGTCCATGGAAGTTCAACTACGGCGACCATCACATTTAATCCACTGCCACTCGCGATTCCCACGACGCCGCTCCAACCCATGGCACCACATCCCCTGATGTGCGCCTCACCCCTCTCAGCCACACCGCCCCTCTGCCTTTGTGTGCTTGACATGTGGGCCACTTGCAATGCAGCGAGCATCAAGTTTATACCACGACCATACGCGATTCCCACGATGCCGCTCGAACCCATGACACCACACGTCCCCCGACCCGCAGCTCACCCCTCTCGGCCCCACTGCCCCTCTGCCTTTGGGGGCATTACATGTGTACCAGCCACGTATTGGGTCCACATGTTATTGACTCAAAGGCAGGTGTAGTAAGGCACTAAAGCTCAGTCCCGAGGGCCCCTAGAGGGAAATGTAACTCCTGCGCTAGGCCTTGTGCTGCTACCGCTGCACGAACTCGTGCCAAACTCGATATTTGTTTCTTTACTATACATGCACGCAATGATTTAATGGACATTCTAATATCAACATGTGATGGGGAGCTCTAAATTTGAATATGAAACTTATAAAACGAAAAAAATTCAAAACAAATAAACTGGTAGAGAGGGAGTATACCGTAGGATGTGTCCCATACGAAACAAGTCCCCTGGTTTGTCTCCGTGAAGATGCGGTTAGAAAGGAGCATGGCGTCTTCATACTCGTACGGCAACAAATAGGCCGCAAATAGCATGGTCCACCTTTGACCGCCATGTGCAAGGTTCGTGCTATCTTCTTCAATCTCACCATGGTTCCATTGTACCAATTCAGGCAGTGGCCCGTTGCATGGCTGATCCCAATGTTGGACAAAGGTTCTACGAGAACGGTGTCACCATTTTAAATGTTGTGCAAATTGATGTTGGTACCCTCCCGTACATATGCAAGCCAATCTCCACTCGCACAGAGCCTAACCTATGAAACAGTGGGCAGGGGGAGAATTAGAAAATAGACATGGAAGTAGTCTTTAGAATGCATTTACTACGTGATCAAACTCATCTTACCTGCTCATCGAACAAAATCCAGGTGCCCCTCAACGTCGGCATCTCAAGGGGCGCCAACTTGCAACTACGGCCACACCGCGCTGGAGAGACCCCCAAGGAAACATCCTCGTGCATTGCACGGAACATCAAGATGCATTTGTATGAGTAGTTTATCTTGTGAGAGAGAAGGATCAATGAGGGAAGGCCTTATTTGCAAATGTGGAGAGGGGTGTGCCAAACTACGGCCATGCCACGCTGAAAAAAATTGAGTTTGGGTCGGTGGCACACCCTGCGGCAAGATGCCCGTGTGGACTTCTTCTATAACTAGCAAGATGCCCGTGCATTGCAGGGAACATCAAGATGCATTTTTTTTATAAAACACCTGTTGTGATTGACCCTTGCAGGAGTAATCCCGGGTGTAAAAACTAATGATATCTCGAGAATTTTATAGGAAAAATGGTACCTTTGGAACAAGTTTTCTCTACAACTGCTCCTTGCAGTGAGCGGTATGCAATGCATGTGTCATCAGACATTACAGCTTGTCCATGGAAGTTGAACCACGGTGACCATCACGTTTCTTGTTTCTACCACTGCCACACCCACACGCGATTCCCACGACGCCGCTCCAACCCATGGCACAACATCCCCCGACATGCGCCTCATCCCTCTTGGCCCCACAACTCCTTTGCCTTTGTGTGCATGACATGCGGGCCAACTGAACTGCGGCGACCATCAACTTTCTACCACAGCCACACCCGATTGGACGCGATTTGCCTGCTCCGATCCGTACTCCTGCACCATCGAATTTTCATCCTGTGGCTATGACACATTTCGTCCCGGGCATCAATCCTCAGCTGGAGTACTTCTATACTACAAGTAGTACCCGCCGGTTTGGCCATCTACACCTCATAATGCCTCGACGCCCAGGTGTGGCACCCTCGCCACGGCCACGCCACCATCGGCCGGTTCATCTTGAACGAGTGAGTCACGAACCACGCCACCACCGTGAGGATGACATGTGGGCCAGCCGCATTTAAGGTCTGCATGTCATTGACTCATAGGCCGGTGCACTAAGTCACTGAAGCTTGGTCCCGTGGGCCCCAAGAGGGAAATGTAACTCCTGTGGCAGGCCTTGTGGTGCTCCCGCAGTATGAGCTCATGCCAAACCCAGAATTTGTTTCTTGCACTATAGCATGTAAGCTTTGAGTCATATATGCATGATGTAGATGTTTGTTTAATTGTTATAGTTCATCTAGTTCAAAATCAATTAGTTTTATAATAAAAAACTATTTTAATATTCATGGAATTGTGCATTGTAAAGCATAAAGTCAAAATAAATAGTGACAATTCATTTTGAAACAAGAAGTTTGGGCAATTAAGATATCATTAGTTTTTACACATGGGATTACTCCTGCATGGGTCAATCACAATAGGTGTTTTGTAAAAAATGCATCTTGATGTTCCGTGCAATGCACGTGAATCTTGCTAGTCTCTACTCTTATAAAAAACCGAGTTGGTGATGATGGTGTGCCTGCCATCCTGCAATATGGACCGTCTGATCCATATCTGACGAATAGAAAGCAAACTATGACAATTGTGCAAAAAGATACTCGCACCCCTCTCCACATTTGTAGATAAGGACTTCTCTCGTTCATCTTCATCTCGCACGAGATAAACATCTCGTGTAAATGCATCTTTATGTTCCATGCAATGCATGGGCCTCTTGCTAGTTATTATTATTTCTCTACTCTTATAAAAAACCGAGTTGGTGATGATGGTGTGCCTCCCATTCTGCAATATGTTCCATGTAAATGCATCTTTATGTTCCATGCAATGCATGGGCCTCTTGCTAGTTATTATTATTTCTCTACTCTTATAAAAAACCGAGTTGGTGATGATGGTGTGCCTCCCATTCTGCAATATGGACCGTCCGATCTATATCTGACGGATAGAAAGCAAACTATGAAATTTTTGCAAAAAGATACCCGCACCCCTCTCCACATTTGCAGATAAGCACTTCCCTCGTTCATCTTTGTCTCCCACGAGATAATCAACTCGTATAAATGCATCTTGATGTTCCATGCAACGCATGGGCCACTTGCTAGTTATTACTATTTATATATAAAAAACGGAGTTGGTGATGATGGTGTGCCTGCCATCCTGCAACATAGGTTGTCCAATTTATATCTGATGGATATGAAGGAAACAATGGCAATTTTGCAAAAAAGATACCCACACCCCTCTCCACATTTGCAAATAAGGCCTTCCCTCGTTCATCCTTTTCTCTCACAAGATAAACTACTCATAGAAATGCATCTTGATGTTCCGTGCAACGCATGGGCATCTTGCTAGTAGGGGTATAGATGTGAAGGCCCATGCATTGCAATGGATCCAAAGTATATCTATTTAGTGGAGTGCACTCTAAACACATTCTCTATTTATTTTTTTCTAACCTTTCGTAGCCATGCAACCAAGCCACATTAGCTTCATGGGTGCCCCCCACATCATATTGTTCATACTACGTTGACTGAAAAAAGATAAATCACCCAAAACAAGATGTTCCCTTTTTTCCTACGATGTTGTGCCATGCACGTACCTAGTTGTATAGTGGTAGTACTAGTTGTAGTACAAACTTCTTACTAGTAGGAGTAGTAGTATGGAATGCACCTATTCTATCAACGAGCCCCATCAGACACCAAATTTATTGGCTTCCGAGCTATAGTGAGATCTTCCCCTCGTTTCTGTTTTCCAACTCGGCGGCGGGCAGGGTGCGGTTTGCCAATAGTCGGTTTGCTCAACGGCGGTCCCACATGAAAGTGAAAATGCTAGGCAACATGCCTTCCCTAGCTATGTGGCGTGCCGGACGGGCTGTGGAGAACTCCCGATTCCCAGGCGTGTGGGGGTGCGACGCGAACGCGATAGGCCTTTTCATTTTACTAGCAATGTGCCCGTGCGTCGCGACGAATCCAAAGTAGTAGAATAGTAGTACTTGTTCACAAACTTGAAAGAAATCACTCTTGTTTTGATATACTCCTAATATATTACTTTTCACTCAAAATATATTTCTCAAGCTGTTTTGATGAGGTGAGGGAGGGAGGTGGTTGCTTTGAAGATAATAATGGGTTTTCTGCAAATTGGAGCAGAGAAGTGGGCTATTGTTGCAAAAATGCCACAACTTTCCTCACGGCCGTTAGATGCAGATCTAATGGTCAGAAACGACGGATGTCAGACACACCACCATCACCAACTGAGTCTTTTATAGGAGTTGGAGTAGAGAAACATGTATAAATTGTAACATTTGGTTCTGCTCCTTGGCACAATCGATAGATAGAAACAATGATTGGAAACGATAGGGTGGGGCTATTTTCACTAGATAAGTAGGGTACGTAGTAGCTATAGGTTGGGGCATCGTCAGTTTGGTCACATGCGGTCCGATGTATTCTAGTGTTTCTAGCAAGATGCTCGTGCGTTGCATGAAGTTGATGGAAAAGGTAAGCACAACTTATAAATTGATGGATGTATTACTAGTTATAGTGATACATCTAATTAAGCAAAGGGATCGCACATGTCGGTATTGACTGGAACGAGAGTCCAATAGCACAATAAGAATTAGGGCCACGATGATGCGATTGCAGTGGTGGTTACAGTAGGCAAGAAGAATGCTGCATCCATCAACATATGACCTCCTCCTCCTCAACTTAGTGCGTCAGGCCACCGACCGGCGGCTAAGGAGCGGCGGCTTTTGGCGAGGTCAAGGTGCTTCTCAGCAAACGCATCCAAGGCTTCCAACCGGTTGAGGAAGGCCAACGTCGTAGCGTCCTCACTGGCCTTGTAGATACCTATGTACACGATTTTCTCGTACATGTGGATGTGTAGGTCGACAAATTCTTGCAGGGCGAGGCGCCTCGTGGTGAGCGCGACCTCCAAGTGGACATTCTTCGTGGCATCGGCTTGCAGTCGCAGGGCCACTAGTGCTTGAAAGAGGTTCCGGCCATGGAGGCCAATTAGGGTGGCAGGCAATGAGGAGCCCGGGCGCGCGGGCTAGAGGAGTACGGCGATGTTGTCCACGAGCTTCTTGAGGACGGTGAACTTGTTGGTGGTGGCAACGATCATCTGGTCCAACTGAGAGTCGTTGTTGGCGTCGACGGCGGCCATCCACCAGCCGGTTGCCAACACCGTCTGGAGACGATCCTCGGCGCCATGCCACATGCCGGCATCGTGGACCATCTGGCACAGCCGCTGGCCACTCACGCGCATCGCCGCCATGGGTCTGGAGCGTGGACTTTTGTGCTTAGTGTAGGTGCTTAGGCAAATGCTTAGGTGCGTACCATGTGGTGGAATGGAGGGGCGCCTTTATATGAGTGCAAACTGCGTTGCATTCATATCGTGCAGCCTCTTTTCCCGGACCTCCTCCCATTACTTCCCTCATGCATTCACGATGATAATTGAAGGAGGCTGCATCATCGGCCGTTCAACATTTTGGGAACCGCTACCCCCTCCCTCGTCTGCATTAAAGCCATATCGGGAACTGCGCTGCCTGCTGTCCAATCAAATAGTACTGCGCCACCCGCTGCACGCCCGGGTGAACACGCCTCCTCGCCTCCATCAAACTCCTCCGTTAAACCCGCATGCAAACCGAGAAACCTACTCCGGCCACACGTTCATTCATGAGCGGGCCGGAATTAAACGCAATCACCGGCCGAGCTCTTCCCGTCCGCCCTTAGTTTAAACGAGGCCAGACGACGGCCAAGCTCCTACCATCCGCCCTCTATTTAAACGAGGCCAGACAGACAACGGGCAAGAATCGCACCCCTCGCCGCTCCCCCATATCCTCCTTCACCATTTTCTCCACTCTTCTGATGGCTTCCTAGGAGCCATTCTCTGGCACACTACCCGGCCGGGTGGCCCGCCGAGCCCTCCGGATATGGGCATGGCCGCTCGGTGCTTCACCAACCTCTCTTGGCCTGACGGAGCCAGTTGCCGCCCCAAGCCAGCACGTGGTTCAGCAAGTGCTCCAGTTCAGCTGGACGAGGAGTGGCGAGTTGCTCCATGACCGCACAACGGTGAGCTCACCAATGCGGGCGTCGTCACGGCCGTGTCGTACCGCACCACCAGTGTTTGCGGTGCCCGCGCCTCCCGTGTGTGTCGGTGCACCTCCCGTGCCTACGGCCATGCCTCCCGTGCCTTCAGTAGCGCCATGTAGGCAGAGACAGAAGCCGGGTGCGTGGAGAGCGACGAGTCTGTGGCCAGCTTCTCTGTGTCCGCCACCATCATCGAGGAGAAGTAGAACACACGAGGCCACCACCACTTGGGTCCCATGAAGGCCACCGCCTAGGCGACGACTGCGCATTCAGGTGGTTTCTTTGCCGCTTCGTCTCTTCCGAGGACCTTAGTTGACCCTACAAGTCTCTACCGGATATGAGGAAGACAAAGAGATCCGCGGGCGGCCATTTAGATTAGGTACTCCCTCTCTGACTGGTGGGAAATTTTTGTTGTAAGAATGGATAAACTGGATGTATCTATAACTAAAATAAGTCTAGATACACCCATTTCTAGGACAAGTCTTTCCGGACGGAGGGAGTACTACACTACTAGGAAAAGGCCTACTAATGGCGCACCTAATTTGGCCATTAATGGCACATTAGTGGTGCGCCATTAGTGCCACGCCATTAGTATATTTTACTAATGGCGCACCCCATGGTGCGCCATTAGTATCTGATATACTAATGGCGAACCACTGATGTGCCATTCGTGTATACATAAGTGTGCCATTAGTATGCCTCCCAGGGGCCATGTATACCCAGGTGCTCTGGCATACTAATGGCGCACAGCAACAAGATGCGCCATTAGTAACCTCGGCATACTAATGGCGCACTGTTCAGTGATGCGCCATTAGTATGCTTTGTCATACTAATGGCGCACTGTCATGTGATGCGCCATTAGTATGAATATTAGGTTTTTTTATTTTTTATTTTCTGTTTTTTGCACAAGTTACAAAATGTATAATTTGACAAAATATAGACAGCACACATCAACAACAGATTCATCAAATACAATAGAAGATTAGTCTTTGAATACAATTCATCATATTAGTCTCCGAATACAATTCATCATATTGGTCTCCGAATTGAAAAGACCGAACAAAGATAGAACATTATATTACAAGTCTCGAGACCGCGAGTAGCGAGTTTGTCTTCACATTACAAGTCGATATCGATCATCTAAACTACCATCACATAGAAGAGAGTTGCGGTCATCACGATGAGCATCATCACGATGAAACTCGTCTTCATCCGGTTCCTCCAGCGCTCCCTCCCCTCTCCCGCTAGATAGCGGGCGTATCAAGATTCGGCCTCGGCTCTAGTGGTGTACCCTTTGTAACTGTTACCGCTGAATCGGTGAACCTGTCTCCGACACTCCTCCCAGTCGTCGTAGACTCCGAGAACCTTACCCTTGTACACGACATACGTCGGCATCGCTATGCACTAGCCAAACGAAACGTTAGTACCAATTCACAGACAATACATAAGCAATATATAAGTATGCAACAGAACGATCGGAAGAGAAAAGCAAGACAGTAATAGCATTGATTACATCTAAGTTGAACGACTCTCGAAACCAAAGAGACATACTACAAGTTCATTAAAGTTTAATTACAACATGAGCCAATTGATGTTTCAGAACTAGACACAGCATCACTGCTTTCGACTCGACTCAAGGGACCGAAGCGTGGATGAAGCCGCTGTCTATCGTGGGAGTCATGAAAGAACGGGCGTTGTCAGCCTGCATTTGTAGCATTGTGTCGATGTCACTGTTGGACGGTTGATTTCTGAGGTAGAACTGCCCCGAGGTACGAAGGACATCTTGATGGATGATTTCCGCAAACTCCGACTGGATGCGAAAGAATTCTTGTCAGAGGTCCGCGTCCTGGATTGCCGACACGCTCTTTGCCCAATCTTTGAGTTTACTCGGTAGCAGAAGTTGATGATGGTCCCGTACGATCGCCCGCATGTGATGGATGGCGTAGTAGGCACCCTTCTGACCACCAGGCGGTTGCTTGACGCAGCAGAACATCGTATTGTGGGAGAACACGTGCTTGCCGTACTTACGAATAGGCCTGGTGAAGGTGCCTCCAGATTTGGCGTAGCCGGGGAGAACATCATCAAGAACCTTCTTGACATTTGTGTAGTCTACGTTCGACTGACGGTCCGGGTCGAAATACGTGGCCATGGAATATTTGGGGCTTAGGAGGATGAGCGTGCAATGTGTGTCACTGCAGAAAACACGGAATGTTAAAAGAAAAACGATCGAAATCTAAGAATTCATATGTTACGGGCCGGTTGAGGGGGGGACTTACTCGGGAAAGTAAGGCACGAGGAAGTTATCCTTATCTTGGTTTGCCAGAATGACACCTTCGAGGTAAGAACTCGCGACTTGCCGGTCCCCAGCACTGCCCAAGATCTTGGCACGCATGTAGAAGGGGTCGACTATCACGACGTCCGGGGTCTTGTCGCGAATGATCCGCATCTCCATACTCAGCGAAAATAGCCGAACGAAGGTGTAGTGCAGCGGATGAAGGTTCATCGTAGCGTGGATGTCATCAAACCGCAGGACGATCGTACGCCCGATGGAGTTATCCACAAAGCCCTTGCCCTCTGGCACCTTGGCCGCGAAAACCGGGTATGCCACATCCTTCTCTTTGAGACGCCGCTTCTCCAAAGAAAGAACAATGTCATGCAGACTCCGCATAGCACCGGTTGCAGCATTGAGCATATTTGTCGGTAGCATCGCCCTACCCGCCACATGCACCCTCCTCGAGATATCCTTAGGTGAAGGTGGCCCGTCCTGAGCACGGATCGTACTCGGTGCCGGCTGGCTCGCACCCTTGTTAGTCTTTCTTTTGCGTGCCTTCTTCTTCTCCTGTAATGGGACCGAGTTCTGCTCACAGACCGCCTTCTTGAGTGTGTTTGGGCTGATAATATTTCGCACCTCGCCTATCTGAGGCTCGGTGAAGTCGGCAGCTGGAGGCGTATCCTGAGAGCTGAACGGCAGACGACGCCTGTTGCAACTTGGCTTCTCCGTGGTACCAGCTAGATCGTGCACATCTTTTGTTGGGTTGGGTTCTTGAGAAGGAGCCCCCATGAAGTCGCCATCGTACCCATGTTCGGCAAAGTACTGATCGACGTTGCCAAATGTATCGTCGTCGTAGTCGTTCTGATCCTGTGCCATATGCATGTTTGGATCCAGTGGCATAGGGATGTCCGGCACCGTTGCGGCGGTCTTGCCATGGGGCTGACTTGGCGCCGGCACGACTGGCGGTGTTGTCTTTGGGGTGGTGTCCCCCGCCCCCAAACGAATCTGGCTCTTCGGCCAAAGCAGGGGCCAGCTCAGGCAGGCGCTGAGGGTCATCACGTCATCATCGTCGGCCCCGACGGGTCGAATCGGAGGTAACAACTCGTCGCAGCCTGGCAGCACCCGAACCAGTTCAACCCTAAACAAGTTGGGTGGCATCTGGGTACCGTGGAACAAGGGGTTGCCCGGTTGAACGATTTTGCCCTTGGCGACATCGACCAACTCGTTGTTCACGAAGTGCAGGAGAGTGCACGGAACATCGGCGGCGCCCTGCGAAAACATGTAGGGCGTCAGGGATGCCTAGTCAAAGGCAAGGAGATGAAGTCCTCGGCCGAGAGAGGCTTAATTAGTTACCGTGATGATGGCATCGAGCTCGGCTAATGTCGAGGCACCGCCAACGGCGGGCGTGCAGTTGACGGAGGGGCCGCTTGCTGCAGAGGTGCCGGCCGGCATACACCCGGGTGCATTAAGCTCCCGTGCCGGCGTCAGAGACACCAATGCTCCCTCCGCCGGAGACACCAATGGCCCCGCCATCGCATTCTGCGAGTTGCTGGCCGTGAAGCTAGGAATCGGGGGCGGCCCCTCTTGGCCGCCCGCAATCCACGCACTCAACCCTTGGATCAAGGTAGGCACAATGGCGGTGATCGTCGCTCCGAGTCGTTGTTCCACTTGCTCTTGGACAATCTCCGGAATCCGCGCCACCTCTGCCTTGAGTTCTTGAACCTCGCGCGCCTGGCTTTCCGAGCTGGTCTTTTTCTCCTTCCGCACACCAGCGGTATAGTATGACCCCCATTTTGTGGACAAGCCTTTGCCGGCCACACGACCAGCTGACGTCGGCTTACTGAGCTTATCCTTGTTCTTCATTACATTCAACGCCCTATTTAGAGTGGTGTCCCAAGGGTTGCTCGTAGTCGACCCCGCGCTACTGCTTTCAGTCGCCTGCGGAAGGAATGTGAACCATTTAGAAATTTGGCATCATTAATTAGAATGCAACCATATGGAGCTAATTACGCGGGGGTGTATTCCTTACCAGAACAAGCTCAAGCGCCCTGGTCTTCGGATCCGTGGTAAGCTCCTTTATTATCGGGTCCTCCTTGTACCGGGCCCTGACAAAGTTCCTGGTCTGCTTGTTACCACTGTATTTCTCGAAGCGGGGCGGTAGGCCTTGCTCGGCACGCTCCGCGTCCTCCTTGTCCCATATAGGCTCCGCCACTCTGTAACCGCCGGGACCGAGTTTGTGTTCCCCTAAGTTCAGCTCCCGCATTTCTTTCCCCCACTGACTTGATTGGGAGTTTGCGGTGCTCGAGCAATTGATCTTGAAGTCGTTGTAGTCATCTTCGGTGATCGAAGGATTTTTCTCCTTGATCTTCTCATAACTCTCACCTTTCTCGATCATTCTCTTCACATTGCTTTTCCAAGTAGACAGGGCCTTGCTCATCTTCGTGAGGGCAGCATTGTTCACTTTATTCCCTTTGAGGCTTGTGTTTTCAAAAGCAGCGGGGAACTTGTATCGTTCGTGCAGCTTCGTGAAGAGGAGCTTGCGCAAATTCCCTCGGTCAGGATGCCTCAGGTTCTCGGTGTTGATCGAGACGGTGCTCCGGAGAATGCACCCGAGCTGAAGCGAGTACCCCTTGACTATTCGTTCGGGCGCCGTTGGATTCTTGTCGGAGTCCACTTCAGTAACTTCCTCCTTGAGGGTGCGGAGCACGGTCGGGCGCCGGTCCTTCCGTTGCCTCTTCTGTTGGCTGCCATCTGTGCGTGCGCCGCCATCATCAGTGGTGGCATCCTCGGCGGCACCATCAGTGGTGCCATCAGTGGGGTCATCCTCGGCGGTACCATCAGTGGTCTCAGGATCGGTGGGGAAGGCGGCATCCTCATACAAGTGAGGTTGTTCCTCCATCTCTTGGGACAGCTCCCAAAATGCCTTGCCGCCTGAACCACCGGCCTCATCGTTGTTGGCCATGTTTCTCTCTAAATAGGAACAAAGTTTGGTCGAAAAGTTGGTTATTGTCAAGGAACAAGATCACGGTCTCATCATTTAGGGTTTGTCAACACCGAGGCATCCTAAAAGCTAAGATTTTATCATTGAGGGTTTTCCGACGCCGAGGCACCCTAAAAGCCTAAGCTTTCATCATTAGTCACAAGTACCCCATATGTCCTATTTTTAGCAAAGTCATGCTAAAATTCACGGAAAATTTCAGCATGACCTTTGCTGAAAAAAGGACATACGGAGTACCCGAATTTGCTGGAACGGAAATTAATCGACATTCTAGCAAACTCAAGGGCCTCTCGGGTGGACAAGGCAAAAAAAGCCTCCATCACAACAAAGCAAATCATTGCATGGGCATACAGATGCTGAAGTAAGAACGCGAGAAGTAGCATTAAACCATTTCCACAATACTATGGTGATTTGAGATCATCTATTTATGTTCGCAAAGAGTAGTTTATGACCTAAGACTAAAAGGAAATGCACCAGCAGTACTAAATTGTCGGTCAGTCTCCAAAACTGATCCCAGCATTTTAAACAGTCCCTAGCAAGAACACAAATGTGGAAGCAAGTCAATCGCACAACATAAGAAACAAATTGGCAGCTACTGGCTAGAGCTAGTATTATGTTATCATGTTTTCCGAACAGATTATAGGAACCTCAAATATATGACGTTTTGCAAATGGAGATTATAAGGAACACCGACATTCGGCAAGTTCACGGGTTACTACATTGTATATATGAGACTGAAAACATCAGTTTCGGAGAGATGAACTAGATAATAAAATTAGAAGATGAACTTGTAATAGTTTCACGAGGTTTGGTTGGACACTGTAAGTACACTTTCTACCTAACATCGTTCAAAACACAGAGTAATCTACTTGCAGAACAGTATGAGAACTTCCAATTTTTTTGTATATCATCATCATTTTTCATAAATAACTTTGCTTGATATGTCACCTTGGTTCAAATTAATGGAGGTTTGGGCTCTCTGATTTTAGGCTCTCAAATTAATGTCTCTGCGGGGGATGATGTTGGAACAGTTTGCCACACTAATGCCCTTGCGCAGTTGTGCTAGCTATAGGTGCAGGCTAATTGATTGTATATTGCAGAGTCAGAGAGTGCTCATGCATGGAGTCCCTTAATTAATCTCTGTTACGTGATGGCCTCACCTGCACATAACTGACAACGACTAACCAAGTATATGTGATGGAGAGTCTTGGTAATGCACATGTGATGGAGAGTCTTGGTACAACAGAATAAAATCAGTTCAGTCAGTTATCTTGAAACTTAAACATACCATGTATGTATATATAAGAGGGTAATAATCAAGCATGAGGAAGTCCACAGAAAAATAACAAGCCGGTGACGGCATGAGTTCAAATGCTCAACTATTTTCTCCTGGTTAAGCAGTAACTAGTGCAGCACCAAGAAACCTATTTACTCCATGGCAAACAAGGATATCAAACATGTTAACTTTCAGTGCCGAAACTTGAGACTGATAGTTTTGAGTACAGGGTAAATCTATACAATTTTCTAAATCTACCGAACTAAACTAAATCACACACCGATGATAAGAAAGGGATTTTTTTTAAAGAACTTCTCTCTCCAACAGTTGAATGTTGGATTATATGGCCAGAAACAAAGGTGGAATGGTGGCAGGCAGGCTAGAGCTCCCCAACAGTTGACTGATGCTTCAACATGTTTGATTAGTTTATTAAAGGAAGCAACAAGTATCTGTTCATCTTGTTAATTTTCCTACACCAAGTTATCCTTCATCCCCCAGCATCAACCTCAGAGACATCCTCACAAGCGGTAATCTGGAGAGTAATATGGAATAATATGTGCTTGTGAAGTGAGGCAGAACAAGCATGAACATGCATGGGCAGCAAATGTCAGTCAAAATAAACACAACTGTTGTGCATATGGCGCGCTGTACCTCCATACTGAGTGTTCCAGACTAGCATTGATGTTCATAGGGTAAGGTGATGAATCATATCCTCTGGTTGGGACAGAACACCTCAATTATCTAGTACCTAGTTTCTCGCTGTACCAAGTATTTTTTTTTTCAAAACTCTGTACCAAGTGATCTCAAGAAACAAACTCTTATGTTTTCCTATTAGGCAGAAGGAATTGTTGGAAACAACATGGATGTAAGAAAGCAACCACAGACAGTCTTATTCTCATGAGTTCACACCTTAAATCAGAGACAAATGCTGATGTATTGGGTGCAATTTCATATGCCCATGTCTTAGTTAGAAACCAGCTATTGAACAACCAACATCCACCGAAAACAACGGTTAAGAATAACCCATGACCTTGTTTCTTTTGTTGCATGATTCTGAAACATTAATATGTGATTTTTAGAAATGTCGGCTGACCCCAACTTGGCTGACCTATATTCACCCATATTAATCCTACACTTGCATCAAGATGGCATGTGTTGAAGTGTATATGTGGATTGCTAGTGCATGAAGCTTAACAGCATGCATGGTTCAAACTAGCCGGTTGACCCCAATACACTGCCACCCACACAAACTTAAAAATAGCACCGGTGAAACTTCATCATGGACTCATGCTAATTGACAAATAATGTGGAACCAAAGATAGCAGTATCCAGTAAAGCACATGGAATTAGAGTAGTAACGATCAAAAGCAAAGAATAGTCACAATTTATATTCAAGAGTCACAATTTATACTGGAGAATCGAAATTAGGAGAGTGAGGGGGA
>NC_041381.1:71635923-71636657 GCF_002162155.2 Triticum dicoccoides
GACGGTGGTGTGGACGGGGCGGCGTCCGGGCCACCGGCGACGAGGGCGGCGGGGCGATGGCGAGTCGGCCGGGCCACCGGAGTCGGTCGGGCGAGGTCAACGGCGAGCGCCCCCTCTTCCTCCTCCTTCTCCGCGGGGAAAGCGGCGGCGCGGCGACGTCGGGAGAGGAGAGGGCGGCGTCGCGGCGTCGCGGTGTCGCGGCGTCGGGGCGGAGACGAGGACGACGGGGTGGCGTCGCGGCGTCGAGGCGGCGGGGCAGCGGCGTCGGGAGAGGAGAGGGGAAGGGGATCGAGGGCGAGGGCGAGAAGGGGATCGAGGGCCGGGGAGGAAATATGGATGGGGGCACAATACTAATGGCGCACCACCCCTCGGTGCGCCAAAGTACATCCATACTAATGGCGCACCACACCCTGGTGCGCCATTAGTATTTTTTTTATTTTCTGCTCGAGCCAACAGGTTATCTCCCACCTGACCTGATCCACACCAAGTTCCCTCTACTAGCTCGACTGGTCAGCAGCCAGTTCTCACACCAGGAGGTCCTGGGTTCGATTCCCAGGCTCCACAATGTTTTTATGCATTTAAAATGCTGTTTGATACTTATTTGTGTTTAAATATGTTCAAACTTGTTTAAATCATAATAGTAATATTTTTTTATAAGACAGTAATAATTTTTTTAAAAATATCATCAAACAATAATGCCGGTGGAGCGGGGGAGGGTGCGTGGGGTGCGGGGG
>NC_041381.1:71637001-71664664 GCF_002162155.2 Triticum dicoccoides
GGTTGAGTAGGGGAATCAAGGGTGCGGGGGGTCGGCGGCGGCGGCCCGTGGATCGGGGGGTGCTCGGCGGCGAGGGGGACCGGATCTGGCGAGGTGGGATAGCGATCGAGATGGAGGGGGATCGAGATCGAGTGTCCATGAAATTTAAAAATATTCATGATAGTTCAAAAAGTGCCCATGAAATACAATCGAGAAATAAAGGCTACGATTTAAATACAATCGATCTTAGCTAGCTATCTGTTCACATTCTTCTTGCTCTTCTTTTTCGCAAATGGAGTTCTTCTGTGGAACGGACGTCCTTTAGGTAGGGTGGTCCTGCTTCTTCTTGTGGTGTATGCTGCTACTTCATCATCGTCGTCATGTTCGATCCTCGGGTCGCCGTACTTGTCGAAGTCTTGCTCATTGGCTACTCCATCCATTCCGATGATCTTCCTTTTGCCTCTCCTCACGATAACACGACTGGGCTTTGGCGGGTCGGTAATGAAGAAGCATTGGTCCACTTGGGAAGCCAGTACCCATGGCTCATTTTTCGCGGTGACGTTTGCGCCCGCGGTCTTGGATTTGGCTTCGGGTATAACCATGGTGGTGAAATATCGGTCTTCTTTTAGGACGCTCTTGGCCCATCTGACACGGAACATCGGCACCTTCTCTCCAGCGTAGCTCAGCTCCCAGATCTCCTCGATCCTTCCATAGTATCTGTCCTTGTCCTTACCGGTGTAGGATTCCATCGTTACCCCGGAGTTCTGATAAACATCGCTCTTCATGTCCTTGTCCTCGGTGTAGAATGTGTAGTCGTTGATATCGTACGCCTCATAGGTCATCAGGTTGTGCTCGGCGCCCTGTGACAAGGCGAATATGAGTTGTTCTTCCGCGGAAGAATCCTCATGTAAAGGGTACGACAGAAGCTTCTGCTTGAACCAACGCGTGAATCATGAGTTGTGCTCTTTGAGTATATCTCCGTCCGTCCTCTGTTGGCCTCGGTCATTGTACGTCTTCTCAATAAAGGTTTTGTGCTCTACCACCCAAGGATCGACCACGTCTATGTGTTGTAGCGCGACTAGGTTTGCTCTTTCAAAGTCGGCGAGTCGACCCTCGAAGTCGACATGGATTTCGCGGCGACCCTCACGGTGACCCCATCCAGCGAGCCTGCCGAGGTGCCTGTTGACGGGCAGACCAACGGGGTTCTCGATGCCTAGATAATTCGTGCAGTAGGAGATGCACTCTTCGGTCAGAAAGCCCCTGGCTATACTTCCCTCTGGACGTGACATGTTCCGAACGTATCCTTTGATGACACCATTCATCCTTTCGAACGGCATCATGCTGTGCAGGAACGTCGGCCCGAGTTGGATGATATCCTCCACGATATGGACCAGCAGATGCACCATAACGTCGAAGAATGCTGGCGGGAAGTACATCTCAAGCTCGCATAGTATCACCACGATCTCTTCCTGTAGCCTTCTGAGTTGCCTCACGCCAATCGACTTCCGAGAGATGACGTCGAAAAAGTTGCATAGGCCAAATAGCGTTTCACGGACGTGAGCGTCCATGATCCCACGGATTGCAACTGGAAGTATCTGCGTCATCAGCACGTGACAGTCGTGAGACTTCATCCTGCTGAACTTCTGCTTCGCTGGGTCTAGGTATCTGCTTATCTTCCCCGCGTAACCGTAAGGAAGTTTTACTCCTAGGAGGCAGGTGAAAAACTGCTCGATCTCCTCCTGACTTAGAGTGAAGCACGCGAGAGGGTAGTCATTTCCGGTCTTCTTGGCCTTTTTGCCTTTGCGACGACTTTCTGTGTCCTGCTTCGCCTCATCATCATCATCATCATCATTAGCGTGAAGCTCCTGCCTGATGCCCATTGATTTCAAGTCTGCCCTTGCTTTCGGCCCATCTTTGTTCCTCTCTGGCATGTTGAGCAGGGTACCAAGCAGACTCTCGCACACGTTCTTCGTGATATGCATGACATCAAGGCTGTGAGGCACACGGTGGATCTTCCAGTACGGCATGTCCCAAAAACAGACCTCGTTTTCCATACCTTCAGCAGCGGTTATGGCGCCTTTCGCTTCTTTCCCGGCTCTGGCGCCTTTTGCTTCTTTCCCGGCAGTGGACAGTCTTTCCAATTTTTCAACAACTTGTCTATTTCCTCGCCGCTCCTCGTACACGGGCGTTTTCGGGGTTCAGTTTCACCATCGAACAGATACTTGTGTTTCCTCCACGGGTCATCATCGCGAAGCCACCTTCGATGTCCCATGAACACGGTTTTCGAAGACCCGGGATCTCTATCTAGCTGGCGATACGTTGTGTCATCCATGCACCTTACGCATCCAGAAAATCCGTGGACTACCTGCCCCGCGAGATATCCGTAACTGAGATAGTCGTGCACCGTCGTGAGCAGTGCGGCTCTCATAGGGAAATATTATTTCTCTGCGGCGTCCCACATATTGGCTGGCGTTTTCCACAGTGTGTCAAGCTCCTCTTTCAGCAGCCCCAGATACAGATTGATGTTGTTCCCTGGTTGTTTCGGCCCTTCAATTAGCATACTCATGTGAATGTACTTCCTCCTCATGCACAACCAGGGGGGAAGGTTGTACATCCACACAAACACAGGCCAGGTGCTATGTGTGCTTCTCTGGCTGCAAAACGGATTGACTCCATCGGTGCTCGCGCCCAGCACAATGTTCCTTGGATCGTTCCCAAATTCTGGGTATTCGAAGTTCAACGCTTGCCACTGGCTCGCATCCTTAGGGTGACTCAGCATCTTGTCTTTTTTATCTATCTCCGGATCATTTGCGTCATCTTCTCGCTTCTTCTCCTCCCTATCCGCGTGCCAATGCAGGAGCTTTGCTACCTTAGGGTCCGCGAAATACCGCTGCAGACGAGGAGTGATCGGAAAGTACCACACCACTTTTCGAGGAGCTTTCTTCCTCTTCTTGTATCGAGTGACGCCGCACACCGGACATATGGTAGACTCCGCGTGCTCGTCCCGATAAATGATGCAATTGTTCATGCACACATGGTATTTCACGTGTGGTAAATCGAGAGGACACACGATTTTCTTCGCCTCCTCCAAACTGGTCGGGCACTTGTTCCCCTTGGGAAGATGTTCGTGCCAGAATGCCATGTTCTCGTCGAAGCATGCGTCGGTCATTTTGTGTTTTACCTTCATCTCTAGAGCCATGAGCGTTACTTTCAGGCGGGTATCCTCGGGCCTGCATCCTTCATACAATGGAGTAACCGCGTCTAACTCAAGTTGATCCATCTTGGCTTTCTCTCGGGCGGCAGCTCTTGCGTTATCCGTCTGCTTGAGAAGCAGCTCTTGAATATGAGGGTCCTGCACCCAGCCCATCGATGGTCCAGCGTCGTCTACTCCGCCGGCATCATCATCTTCATGATCATGCCCGTCGTCTGCTCCGGCTTCTTCCTCATCATCATGTCCTGCATCTTCTACATGATGACTGTGTACATCATCACCGTCGTGATCATCTCCTGGGGATTCTTCGTCTTCTCGCCCGCCCGAGCCGGCGTGGTTGTCTTGCTGCCCTTCCTCATTTCTTGACCGGCCCCCATGGAAGACTTCGTAGTCATCTTCATCACCTTGCCACCGATAGCCATCCATGAAACCACGCAAGAGCAGGTGGTCCCGCACCTGCCCGGAATCTGGGTCCGCAATAAGGCTCTTCAGCTTGCATCTTCGACATGGACATCTTATCTCCGTCTCGTTCTTTTGAAGCGTCTCGGCCTTCGCGGACCTCAAAAACCTATTCACGATGCCTTCGGTCATCATGCGGACCATGGTCGCCTGCGGGGTAGAGCAAAACGATATTTTAGAACCAAGAAAAAATTTGGCATGACCTTCCCTAAAAATAGGACCAAAAAGAATGCTTAATGCCAAAATTCTCGCCGAAACGGAAATGAATCAACATTCCGGCAAAATATTGGCAACTATCGCATTTCAAATACCGGTACACCTCCAAACACAGACACATATGCAACACCACAAACATATGCAACACCACGAACATACATAGATCTAGCTAGGCCATAAAAAGTGCATGTGCACATTGTTGTAGGGAGAACAACATAAATATAGCTTCCCCCCTTACTTACCTATCAAAACAAGGTAATTTAACCACTTAATTTGAATGAATCTATGGTGGAAATGAGGTGAAAAAGAGGAGGCACCCGAGACAAGGAGGAGGCGGTGGAGAGAATGAAGTGGGGAGAAAGTGAGTGTGGGAGGAGAGGCTGTCCAAAATATCTTGTTGCTGCCCACTTACTCATGGCGCACCAACCACAAATGCGCCATTAGTAATCTAGGTTACTAATGGCGCACTCTCCCTCGGTGCGCCATTAGTAGTTTTGCAAAAAAAAACATGCTAATGGCACACTGTCCCACGGTGCGCCATTACTAGTTTAAACTAGTAATGGCGCACCGTGGGACAGTGCGCCATTAGTAGTTTTGCAAAAAAAGGAATAAAAAATAAAAAAACAACATTAGTGGCACACTTACTGACAGGTGCGCCATTACTAGTTACAACTAGTAATGGCGCACTTCCTCGGGATGCGCCATTAGTATGTTTGGACAGGCGCGCTAGTTCAAAAAAAAATTGATACTAATGGCGCACCTTGGGCTAGGTGCGCCATTAGTAGTTTCAACACTAATGGCGTATCAGAAGGTGGTGCGCCATTAGTATATACTAATGGCGCACCACTTGTCTGGTGCGCCATTAGTGTCAATCCCATCTATAGCCCTTTTTCTAGTAGTGCTAATTATACCAAGAGAGCCGGATTAGCACCACTTAGTTCATGTAAATGTAATGAAATCCATCATGTTTATATGAAGATCTGGCTTTTTTATACGAAATCCTTCATGCTTATATGGAAACAGCCCGTGTTTGCACGAATTTCATCTGGTTATTTAGGGTTGTGAAATGTATGCCGCCGGCGTTTGATGTCGTCCTCCGCGGAAGTAAGCGGAGGAAATTTGCCGGTTGCTGTTGGAGATGCTCTTATGCTGGAAATAATAGTGTCACATCCAATCCATTTGAGTTAATTCCGTGTATGATTCTCCCGCTATAAAAAGTTAATTGCATGTATAGTGTGGACGTGACTTGCAGGGTGGCTACAGCTTCCTACAGAAAATTAAAAAGAAACAACTCCATCCTTAATCTTGTATTCTAAGTACTCTGTGGGTTCCACTGTCAGTACAGTATCGAAAGAAGTATATATGAAATAAGTAACATATAATATAAAAATCTAAAGTTAAAGACATAATTTGAACTCAGATCATCACGTTGCGAGCATCCGACGCTAGCAGTCTAGCACATTTTTGTTGTAGACCATGCTGGAGATATATCTCCATGTCTACTCTTATATTATACTCCATCCGTTCCAAAATATTTGTCTTTTTCAGATTTCAAATGGACTACCACATATGGATGTGTACGAAGACATATTTTAGAGTGTAGATTCACTCATTTTGCTCCGTACGTAGTCACTTGTTGAAATCTCTAAAAAGACAAATATTTAGGAGCGAAGGGATTAGAAAACAGAGTTGGTGATGATGGTGTGTGTGCCATCCTGCAATATAGGCCGTCGGATTTATATCTAATAGATAGGAAGGAAACTATGGCAATTTTGCAAAAGATACCCATACCCCTCTCCACGTTTGCAAATAAGGCCTTCCCTCATTCATCCTTTTCTCTACTCTTATAAGAAATAGAGTTGGTGTTGATGGTGTGCCTGCCATCCTGCAATATAGGCCGCCCGAGTTATATCGGACGGATAGGAAGGAAACTATGGCAATTTTGCAAAAAGATACCCACACCCCTCTCCACATTTGCAAACAAGGCCTTCCCTCATTCATCCTTTTCTCTTACAAGATAAACTACTCATATAAATGCATCTTGATGTTCCATGGAATCTTGCTAGTCTCTCACATGATAAACTACTCATACAAATGCATCTTGATGTTCCATGCAACGCACGAGCATCTAGCTAGTTTCTCTTAAAATAGTTATTACGATAATTGGGTTGAAGTGATATATTTTATGTCTGCCCTGAATGATTTCAGATTCACTAGTTGTAACAAAGAAAAGGTTGCATTGTTAATTAACAGAAAACAGGGTGAAAACTATCACATGAGGCCGGTAAAAACAAGGCAGACTGGGTTCAGCATCATCGTCACTAGAGCTGTGCGCGCGCGAGAAGTCTACATATCGAGGGGGCTACGGAGAAAAAGACATATCGAGTGTGTATGAGTGAGGCACAGATACACAATGTTTGAGAGACAAACCAATTGACACATTAAGATCAGATTGATTTTTCACCATTCTGCTGTCATTGTTGGGGTTGGGGGGGAGTGGGAGGGAGAGAAAGAGAGGTGGAGATATAGTTCCTCTCTCATAATAATTTCAAGTAGGAGCAGCAAGCGCATGCATACTATATCTATCAAAATCATCATGTGCAACGGTAAAAGGCAACCCATCAATATAATCCTTAATAAAGGCAAACTTCTCCGATATAGTGTAGTCGGGAGAATTCAAAAAGATAATAGGACTATCATGCGTGGGTGCAATAGCAATAATTTCATGTTTAACATAAGGAACTATAGCAAGTTCATCTCCATAAGCTTAATTCATATTGGCATCTTGGCCAGAAGCATAGAAACAATCATCAAAAAGGGCTATTTCAAAAGAATCAACGGGATCATAGCGATTATCATAGCAATCATCCTTCGGTAAGCACGAAGGGAAATTAAACAATGTATGAGTTGAAGAGTTACTCTCATTAGAAGGTGGGCACGGGTGATCAATCCGCTCTTCCTCCTTTTGTTCTTCGCTCTCCTCCTCATCTTTTTCATCCAATGAGATCACAATGTCATTAATTTCTTCTTCCGTTGACTCCTGCAAAATATTAGTCTCTTCTTGGACAACGGAGACTTTCTCAATAAACGCATCAATATCGGCATTGTATTAATAATTCTCATAGCAATATTTAAGGATAGCTAAATTTTCAGGTCTATAAACTGAATCATCAAAATCTTCAAATTCTTTAAACAAAGATTCAATTTCACATGCACCCTTAAAAGCAACAAATTCTTCTATTCGTTCCACATCATAGTAATCATATATACCTCTAGCATGAGAAGCCAAGGATTCATTATCATTAAATTTGCATGAAAAGGGAAGGTGTGGAGCCTTCATCCTAGAGCAACAAGTATAATCATATCTCAAGCATAGTTGCCTAGCATACCACTTCAACATATAAATTTGATCCCATAATAGTTTCCCTTTTTGAGTCAAGCGATAATCCCTAAACTATTCACGTTGATCCAACGTGTCTCCCATTACAAAATTGAGTGGGGTTTTCTCGGGATTATCAAAGTAGTACATAATATCTTTCACATAATGAGCATGGAGGGTTTTAGGAGGTTCCCCATCTCTATGAGTAGCAAGTAAACCTATTTTTTTTGGTATTTCGCGTTCCATATCCATAACTAAAGATAGAGAACAACTAAGAACAACAAATAAAAATTACTTAGTGATAGAGCAAACAAGCACACACGAGAATATTCACCCCACGCTATAACTCCCTGGCAACGGCGCCAGAAAAAGGTCTTGATAACCCACAAGTATAGGGGATCAGTTGTAGCCTCTTCCGATAAATGAGAGTGTCGAACCCAACGAGGAGCTAAAGGTATAACAAATATTCCCTCAAGTTCTATCGACCACCGATACAACTCTACGCACGCTTGACGTTCGCTTTACTTAGAACAAGTATAAAACTAGAGGCACTTTCTAGGTGTTTTTGGATAGGTTTGCAAGATAGTAAAGAGCACGTAAATAAAAAGTAGGGGCTGTTTAGATAAAGAAGCAACTAAGTTAGTTTTAGTAGAGAGATTTTTGTCATGAGAAAGTTATTTGTCCCTAGGCAATCGATAACTAGACCGGTAATCATTATTGCAATTTTATTCGGGGGAGAGGCATAAGCTAACATACTTTCTCTACTTGGATCATATGCACTTATGATTGGAACTCTACCAAGCATCATCAACTACTAAAGATCATTAAGGTAAAACACAACCATAGCATTAAAGTATCAAGTCCTCTTTATTCCCATACGCAAACAACCTACATACTCGGGTATATGCTTCTGTCACTCACGCCACCCACCATAAGCAAATCATGAACATATTGCAAACCCTACAGCGCGAATCCCTCACGCTTGCGCAACATGGAGAGCACCATAGGACAGCACCAATAATAAAACATGCAACTCAAACCAATCACGATAATCAATTAACCCATAGGACAAAATGGATCTACTCAAACATCATAGGATAGCCATACATCATTGGGAAATAATATATAGCATTGAGCACCATGTTTAAGTAGAGATTACAGTAGGTAAAAGAGGGGATACACCGCTGCATAGACGGGGGAAGAGTTGGTGATGATGGCGGTGAAGTTGTGGGTGAAGATTGCGGTGATGATGATGGCCCCCGGTGGCACTCCGGTGCCACCGGAAGCGAGGGGGAGAGAGCCCCCCTCCTTCTTCTTCTTCCTTAACCTCCTCCCTAGATGGGAGAAGGGTTTCCCCTCATGCCTTGGTCTCCATGGCATGGGAGGGGCGAGAGCCCCTCCGAGATTAGATTTGTCTCTCTGTCTCTGCGTTCTGGTATTCTGCCCTTTCACCGTTTCGTATATATCCGGAGATCCGTAACTCTGATTGGATTGAAACCTTCGCCAAGATTTTATTTCCAAAAATTAGCTTTCTTGCGGTCAAAGAAGAGCAGCAACCGCCTTACGGGGTGCCCACGAGGGTCAGGGGCGCGCCCCCTGCCTCGTGGCCCCCTCGGGCACCTTCGCGCGTTGATTCTTCTTCCCATATTTCACAAATATTCCAAAAATATTCTACTTTCGTTCTTATTTCGTTTGGACTCCGTTTGATATGCGGTTTTTGCGAAACATAAAACATGCAACAAACAGGAACTTGCACTGGGCACTGGATCAATATGTTAGTCCCAAAAATAATATAAAAAGTTGCCAAAAGTATATGAAAAATTGTAGATACGACGGAGACGTATCATCGCCAGATACAGAGGCGCCGCACACCCCTTATGCTTCACCGATGAGGTAATGGAGCACCAGTTCACAGAAGGGTTTAAACCCGTGAACATTGAATCATATGATGGAACGACGGACCCCATGGTATGGATCGAAGATTTTCTTCCCCACATTCACATAGCCCGCAGTGACGATCTCCACGCCATCAAGCACCTCCCACTAAAACTAAAGGGACCATCACGACACTGGTTAAACAGCCTCCCAGAAAACTCTATTGGCAGCTGGGAAGATTTGGAAGATGCCTTTAGCGACAACTTCCAAGGCACCTATGTCCGGCCTCCACACGCCGATGACCTTAGCCACATAGTCCAGCAACCCGGAGAGTCAGCCTGGAAGCTCTGGACCAGGTTCTTAATTAAAAAGAACCAAATCGTCGATTGTCCGGACGCCGAAGCCCTTGCGGCCTTTAAACACAACATCCGGGACGAGTGGCTCACTCGACACCTTGGCCAAGAAAATCCAAAGTCTATGGCAGCCCTTAACACACTCATGACACTCTTTTGCGTGGGAGAAGATAGATGGCTAGCTCATAGAAGCAATAGCACCAGCGACCATGGCACCTCCGAAGTCAGGGATGGCAATGGTAGACCACGATGCAACAAAAACAATCATCGGAGCAACATTACAGATACCAAAGCTACAGTGGTCAATGCTAGATTCAGCGGCTCCAAATCCGGATAGCGGAAGAAGCCATTCAAAGGAAACAAAGATGGCCCATCAAGTTTGGACAGAATACTTGATTGACCTTGCCAGATTCATGGCACCCCTGACAAGCCTGCCGATCATACCAACAGAAATTGTTGGGTCTTTAAATAGGCCGGTAAGCTAAACACTGAACACAAGGGGAAAGGGCCGCCTAGAGAGGACGACGATGAAGAGCCTCGCCAACCGAACACTGGGGGGTAGAAGAAATTTTCCCCCGAGGTAAAAACTGTTAATATGATATATCTTATACATATCCCCAAAAGGGAGCGCACATGTGCGCTAAGGGACGTCTGCGCTGTAGAGCCGGTCGCCCCAAAATACAACCCATGGTCCACCTGCCCGATCACTTTCGATCGCAGACACCATCCGACCAGTATCCATCATGGAGGTTCGGCAGCATTGGTCCTCGATCCAATTATCGACGGATTCCATCTCACATGAGTCCTCATGGATGGCGGCAGCAGTCTTAACCTGCTTTATCAGGACACTCTCTACAAAATGGGTATTGATCCGTCAAGAATCAAGCCCACCAAAGCCACCTTTAAAGGAGTAATTCCCAGTGTTGAAGCCCGCTACACGAGCTCCATCACATTGGAAGTAGTTTTTGGTTCGCTGGACAACTTCCAAAGTGAAGACTTGATCTTCGACATCGTCCCCTGCCGCAGTGGCTATCACGCACTGCTCGGATGAACCACCTTCACCCTCTTCGACGTGGTCCCGCATTATGCTTACTTAAAACTCAAAATGCTCGGATCTTGCGGTGTCATAACAGCCAATGGAAATATGGAGCGCTCCCTCCGTACTGAGTAGCATATCACGGCCCTCGCAGCTGAAGTACAGGCTGGCCTTATCAAGTCGAATATTATCTCAGTAGTCAAGCCCCCGGACACTGTCAAACGTGTCCGGTCTACCCTGCAGAGTGATAGTCCGGCTCGTCCAGAGCTCAATTAGCAATTCGGCCTTCGTCAAATCCCAACCCAATTGCGGCATATGTACCGCGCGTACATAACTACGCACTAAAGATACCATGGGCAAGGACAGAGGCACACTGAAAACAAAGTCCACAAATATGGCTTGACCCTATCCGGACCTTCATATTTTCCTCTTTTCTTCTTATTTTTCAGGTTCTCTACAACCCACACCACTTCTCGATGGCACCAAGGGCCCCTTTTTCAGGCCCCTTATGTACACTCGATCGTCGATCCCCTTAAAGGATCATACACCAAGGAGAAAAGCGGTGCGGACATGCGGTAGAGCGTCCAAGGGATCTTCAAGATCATCTTTTCCTTGTTCTTAGCATGTAAAATAGCCTCGATGCTTATGGCATCCTCTGTAAACATATGTTTTGATGTATAAATCAGACTATAATGGAAACAGTTCTGCCAGACCTTGTTCGGTATTGGATTATTTGTTAAATCTGTCGTCCCTTTGTATGTCATATTAACCTACACACCCCAACACATTTTAAATCGCCAGGGGCTCTATCAGGCCACATATATTTCTCAAACAAAATAAGTCCGAACAATTTTATAGTGTACTTCGGTGTCCCGAATATAGCACTATATGCATTGGCTCCGAACCATGTCTTTGGTCAATAGTTGGGTTCCCCGGCTCCTGTGGTTACCACCTTATGTTCTGTTTGTTCGGCTACGGTAGTAAAGGGAGAACTACTTCGATTGTGTTTCCGGCTCGTCTGGTCAAACATCTCAGTAGAGAAAGCCAAAAACTGACTGTCATGATGCGGCGAGAGCTGATTAGCAATTCGGTGACTCACTAAATCCTTAGCGATTTGTTCTGTATTATATGATGGACTGACTTTGGCTCGGTCATGCATCTAAGGACTCCCCGTTTGGACAGCCGCATACGCACCAGGGGCTAGTTCCTAGCTCCACCATCAAACTCCTATGGCTAAGTGAAAGTGCTAAAGCCGCATAAGTCTGATTGCCTGGTTCACTACATAAGTCGTCTCCTTTACAGACCAAGACGTTGGGTCAAGAGTGATTACACGTTATTCCGAACACCCCCGTAGTATCTGCGTGGGGGCTGAAGCCGACGACTAGCAAACTACTAGGGAAAAGCCTAGCAGCAGCGCGGGTTTTAGGCCTATTAGTAGCGCGGGCAGGAGCGCCACTGATAAGGCGCTACAGCTAATGCTTAGCAATAGCGCGCCTCAACCCACGCTGTTCGTAAATTGACTTAGTAGTAGCGCTCCTTCAGAACAGCGCTACTGGTAATTAGTAGTAGCGCTTCTCCTCTCCCGCGCTACTACTATTATTTAGTATTTTATTTCTTTTTTATTGCATGTTGTATTCATACACCTTTACACAAGTTTTCATACAACAGGAATTTAGAGATTGTTTTTACATAATGAGTTATTACATCATGGGGTGAAAGAACCGTGGACTAGTTTCAAGTGGATGTCCATCCACTTGAAACTAATCCGCGGTTCTTTCACCCAATGATATAATAATATCATCATCATCATCATATCATTAACAACTTATCATCATAATACATCATTGTCATATAACACCTCCTCAAGATCATCGTTTTCATCATTGACATCACATAACACCTCCTCAAGATCATCATTATCAACTCTAACACATTACCACATAATAAACATATTGTACCTCATAGGACCTATTACATTCGATTAAGACCTACTACATTTTCTAAGGTAAAATAGCAAAAAACAAGATAGCCCCTGACTCTCCATTATGGAGAATGGAGATTAGCCTGTCTCCAATTCTTGCCTTTCGCTGAATGTTACTTCCAAGAACCTCCTTGCGAATGTCCATACATTTCTTCCATTCTTTGATGAACATGTGTTCACGGGTTTTAGAAATCCGATATTCACAGGTGAGCTCCGTAGATTTACCTGGCAGTATGTTCAGAACTGAGAGGCGACCATGCAGAGACATCAGATGAGGGACACAATCCATCGGGAGTTTCTGCTGAAAAACATAATAATAACTTCATAGTTAGCAATGATGTACTAGTTTTAGAAGTATCCAAAAGATGCACGGATGTCGTAATAGTAAAAAATCTTACCAGGGTATCTCCAGAGAAGTTACCATGGTTCAACACATGCACTAGTGGCACGTATTCACCATAATTTGGAGGAGTTCGATAATAGTTATTGTAATTCTCAAGAAGAGTACAAAATGCGATCAGATGATTTTTCTCCTTATACGTTAATTCGGTGCCATCGGTGTAGTGGGTTTTATCTACCATCTTCCGCACAGTCTTTGAAGAATCAAACTAAGCTATCAATGGAAATAAGCTATCAACTATTTTGAAATAAACAATATAAATTAGTTAATAACTATGTTTGAGAAACTCACATAGCGGTACAATCGGAAGCGTATCAACAAGGACCCAAATGTCCATATTGTCTTGCTCGATGTTAGGATCACAAAGATCCATGGTGAAAATCATACCCTCATAAAAACCATACATTTTGCAAAGTGCTTCCCAATTTTGGCAACCAAAATGGGTTATGCTTTGAGCATTGCACAGATTTACTTCAAAATCCATATCATGATGGGTCCTTAGGTGTATTTTCTTTGTTTCAAAATTTTCATGGTCTTCAAAACCCATCCTCTCCAAGACATAGCGTCTTGCATGGCATGGGATAAGCTAGTCGAATTGTAAAATATGAAAATTAGACGTTGAAATAGTTGAAGTCATGCTTAATTATGAAAAAACACTTGTCGTTGTTGCATACCGCTTCACAATCGAAGGTCTCCTCGAGCTTAATGCTAAAGCGCTGATCTTCGTCCAGCCGAACGAACCTGTCGCACATACCTCGATCGTCGTGGCACCAGCTACACTCCCCCGGGAGACTGCCGTCGTCCGAGTACGACATTTCCTACAATCATAATTCAAAGATTAAACTTGTACATATTCTAGCACAAGTCATGCCAGAATCCACGAAAAAATCCGGCATGACCTTTGTTAAAAAAGGACATATCGAGCGCCTAAAATTTGCCAGAACGGAAATTAATCAACACTCCGGCAAAACATAGGCCACTTGGAGATGTAAACTGAACATGAACGGCCACTTGGGCAACCACATATCCTATTTGAGAAACAACACAAGATATACAAGGATATTTGGCTGGTCTCACCTCGATGTTAGAGGGGGTCGGTGACTGGGACGACGGCGGGGATGTCGGAGGGGGTCGGTGACTGGGACGACGGCGGGGATGTCGGAGGGGGTCGGTGACGGGGACAATGGTGGTCACCTGAAACCATATAAGTTATCACTAATACATCCCGAATAATTGCTTAAACTAAAAAATAACAACAAATATGACATGTTCAACTAGTTTTATTAATTCAACTAGTTCTTACTAAATATAAACTTACTATAAATAGAAAAAAACTAGTTCTTTCTAAAAATAAAGTAGTTCAACTAGTTATATTAATTATCTTACTAAAAATACATTAGTTCTATTAATTCAACTAGTTCAACTAGTTTATTAATTTACTTACTAAACTAGTTCAACTACAACTAAAGTAGTTCAACTACCACTACTACTACTAAAAATCTAGTACTAACTAAGCAACATCTAGTACTACCTATGAACCCTAAATTAACATCTACTACTACTAAATCTAGTACTAACTAGTGGCAGGGGGTGGGGGGCGACGGAGAGGTAGCTAGGGGCGGCGAGGTCGAGGGCGGTGGGAGGAGGGCTGTCGGTGGAGGAGGGAGGAGGGGCGGCCACATGCGGAGGGAGGAGGGCGGCAGCGGAGGAGGGAGGGGCAGCTGCAGGCAGAGGGAGGAGGGAGGAGGAGGGAGGAGGGACGAAAGGAGGGGAGTACCTCGGCGGCGGACGGACGAAGGCGGAGGCGGCGGCGGCAACGCACAACGACGGTTATCGGCACGCGGGCGAGAGTGAGATCAGTGTGAGTGAGGGCCGGTCGTGCGCGTGGGGATAAGGTAGGGATAGCTGTAGCGTGTTTGACAAAACGCGCTACAATTAATCTGAATAGCAGTAGCGCTTTGCGTATAAACCGCTACTGCTAAGTGTAACTATACAAAAAATACATCAATGCAAAAATGCATTGGCCATCAATGATCTTTTTGTGTACAATCTGAATTGTCAATATGAGTCCCCTCCGGTAGGAACCGGAGAGGACTCATATTGCGGCCACAAATTTTACACATAGAGTTCAGTGAAGACCAACTGGTTGTGGTAGTTTCAGAAATAACAAATTTAAGGTGGTAAACACCCTGTTCACGGAGCGAGGTGGGACTAAAACTTGTGGGCTGATCTTAGCACTAGCGGTTTTCCTAGAAGCATGTTGCTGCTAACTTCTATAGCAGTAGCGTTGTTCTGTACAGAGTGCTACTGCTATAACTAGCGGGGGGGGGGGCGAGGTCATTGCAATTATAGCAGTAGCGCGGTTTGTGGTGGACGCGCTACTGCTATTTTCCTTTCAGCAGCGGGTTTTGGTGAAACGCGCTGCTGCTAAATAGCAGTAGCGTGGTATTTTGAGGAGCGCTGCTGGTAAGATTCTGTGTATAGGCTTTTCCCTAGTAGTGTAAAGGTAGAACAAATATTCCCTCAAGTTCTATCGACCACCAATACAACTCTACGCACGCTTGACGTTCGCTTTACTTAGAACAAGTATAAAATAGAGGCACTTTCTAGGTGTTTTCGGATAGGTTTGCAAGATAGTAAAGAGAACGTAAATAAAAAGTAGGGGCTGTTTAGATAAAGAAGCAACTAAGTTAGTTTTAGTAGAGAGATTTTTGTCAGGAGAAAGTTATTTGTCCCTACGCAATCGATAACTAGACCGGTAATCATTATTGTAATTTTATTCGGGGGATAGGCATAAGCTAACATACTTTCTCTACTTGGATCATATGCACTTATGATTGGAACTCTACCAAGCATCATCAACTACTAAAGATCATTAAGGTAAAACCCAACCATAGCATTAAAGTATCAAGTCCTCTTTATTCCCATACGCAAACAACCTACTTACTCGGGTATATGCTTCTATCACTCACGCCACCCGCCATAAGCAAATCATGAACATATTGCAAACCCTATAGCGCGAATCCCTCACGCTTGCGCGACACGGAGAGCACCATAGGATAGCACCAATAATAAAACATGCAACTCAAACCAATCACGATAATCAATTAACCCATAGGACAAAATGGATCTACTCAAACATCATAGGATAGCCATACATCATTGGGAAATAATATATAGCATTGAGCACCAGGTTTAAGTAGAGATTATAGTAGGTAAAAGAGGGGATACACCGCTGCATAGAGGGGGGAAGAGTTGGTGATGATGGCGGTGAAGTTGTGGGTGAAGATTACGGTGATGATGATGGCCCCCGGTGGCACTCCGGTGCCATTGGAAGCGAGGGGGAGAGAGCCCCCTCCTTCTTCTTCTTCCTTAACCTCCTCCCTAGATGGGAGAAGGGTTTCCCCTTATGCCTTGGTCTCCATGGCATGGGAGGGGCGAGAGCCCCTCCGAGATTGGATCTGTCTCTCTGTCTCTCTCTGTTTCTGCGTTCTGGTATTCTGCCCTTTCACCGTTTTGCATATATCCGGAGATCCGTAACTCTGATTGGATTGAAACCTTCGCCAAGATTTTTTTTCCAAAAATTAGCTTTCTTGCGGTCAAAGAAGAGCAGCAACCGCCTTACGGGGTGCCCACGAGGGTCAGGGGCGCGCCCCCTGCCTCGTGGTCCCCTCGGGCACCTTCGCGCGTTGATTCTTCTTCCCATATTTCACAAATATTCCAAAAATATTCTACTTTCGTTCTTATTCCGTTTGGACTCCGTTTGATATGCGGTTTTTGTGAAACATAAAACATGCAACAAACAGGAACTGGCACTGGGCACTGGATCAATATGTTAGTCCCAAAAATAATATAAAAAGTTGCCAAAAGTATATGAAAAATTATAGATACGACGGAGAAGTATCATCGCCTCATACAGAGGCGCCGCACACCCCTTATGCTTCACCGATGAGGTAATGGAGCACCAGTTCACAGAAGGGTTTAAACCCGTGAACATTGAATCATATGATGGAATGACAGACCCCATGGTATGGATCGAAGATTTTCTTCTCCACATTCACATAGCCCGCAGTGACGATCTCCACGCCATCAAGCACCTCCCACTAAAACTAAAGGGACCATCACGACACTGGTTAAACAGCCTCCCATAAAACTCTATTGGCAGCTGGGAAGATTTGGAAGATTCCTTTAGAGACAACTTCCAAGGCACCTATGTCCGGCCTCCACATGCCGATGAACTTAGCCACATAGTACAGCAACCCAGAGAGTCAGCCCGGAAGCTCTGGACCAGGTTCTTAATTAAAAAGAACAAAATCGTCGATTGTCCAGACGCCGAAGCCCCTGCAGCCTTTAAACACAACATCCGTGACGAGTGGCTCGCTCGACACCTTGGCCAAGAAAAGCCAAAGTCTATGGCAGCCCTTAACGCACTCTTGACCCGCTTTTGCATGGGTGAAGATAGCTGGCTAGCTCATAGAAGCAATAGCACCAGCGACCATGGCACCTCCGAACTCAGGGATAGCAATGGTAGACCACGATGCAACAAAAACAAGCATCGGAGCAACATTACAGATACAAAAGCTACGGTGGTCAACGCTAGATTCAGCGGCTCCAAATCCGGATAGCGGAAGAAGCCATTCAAAGGAAACAAAGATGGCCCATCCAGTTTGGACAGAATACTTGATCGACCTTGCCAGATTCATGGCACCCTTGACAAGCCTGCCGATCATACCAACAGAAATTGTTGGGTCTTTAAACAGGCTGGTAAGCTAAACACTGAACACAAGGGGAAAGGGCCTCCTAGCAAGGATGACGATGAAGAGCCCCGCCAACCGAACATTGGGGGGTAGAAGAAATTTTCCCCCCGAGGTAAAAACTGTTAATATGATATATCTTATACATATCCCCAAAAGGGAGCGGAAATGTGCTCTAAGGGACGTCTGCGCTGTAGAGCCGGTCGCCCCAAAATACAACCCATGGTCCGCCTGCCCGATCACTTTCGATCACAGACACCATCCGACCAGTATCCGTCATGGAGGTTCGGCAGCATTGGTCCTCGATCCAATTATTGACGGATTCCATCTCACATGAGTCCTCATGGATGGCGGCAGCAGTCTTAACCTGCTTTATCAGGACACTCTCTGCAAAATGGGTATTGATCCGTCAAGAATCAAGCCCACCAAAGCCACCTTTAAAGGAGTAATTCCCAGTGTTGAAGCCCGCTACATGGGCTCCATAACATTGGAAGTAGTTTTTGGTTCGCTGGACAATTTCCGAAGCGAAGACTTGATCTTCGACATCGTCCCCTGCCGAAGTGGCTATCACGCACTGCTCGGACGAACTACCTTCACCCTCTTCGACGTGGTCCCGCATTATGCTTACTTAAAGCTCAAAATGCTCGGATCTCGCGGTGTCATAACAGTCAATGGAAATATGGAGCGCTCCCTCCGTACTGAGGAGCATATCACGGCTCTCGCAGCTGAAGTACAGGGTGGCCTTATCAAGTCGAATATTATCTCAGTAGTCAAGCCCCCGGACACTATCAAACGTGTCCGGTCTACCCTGCAGAGTGACAGTCCGACTCGTCCAGAGCTCAATTAGCAATTTGGCCTCCGTCAAAGCCCAACCCAATTGCGGCATATGTACCGCGCATACATAACTACACACTAAAGATACCATGGGCAAGGACAGAGGCACACTGAAAACAAAGTCCACAAATATGGCTTGACCCTATCCGGACCTCCATATTTTCCTCTTTTCTTCTTATTTTTCAGGTTCTCTACAACCCACACCACTTCTCGATGGCACCAAGGGCCCCTTTTTCAGGCCCCTTATGTACACTCAATCATCGATCCCCTTAAAGGATCATACACCAAGGAGAAAAGCGGTGCGGACATGTGGTAGAGCGTCCAAGGGATCTTCAAGATCATCTTTTCCTTGTTCTTGGCATGTAAAATAGCCTCGATGCTTATGGCATCCTCTGTAAACATATGTTTTGATGTATAAATCAGACTATAATGGAAACAGTTCCGCCAGACCTTGTTCGGTATTGGATTATTTGTTAAATCTATCGTCCCTTTGTATGTCATATTAACCTACACACCCCAACACATTTTAAATCGCCAGGGGCTCTATCAGGCCACATATATTTCTCAAACAAAATAAGTCTGAACAATTTTATAGTGTACTTCGGTGTCCCGAATATAGCACTATATGCATTGGCTCCAAATCATGTCTTTGGTCAATAGTTGGGTTGCCCGGCTCCTATGGTTACCACCTTATGTTCTGTTTGTTCGGCTACGGTAGTAAAGGGAGAACTACTACGATTGTATTTCCGGCTCGTCTGGTCAAACATCTCAGTAGAGAAAGCCGAAAACTGACTGTCATGATGCAGCGAGAGCTGGTCAGCAATTCGGCGACTCACTAAATCCTTAGCGATTTGTTCTGTATTATACGACGGGATGACTTTGGCTCGGTCATGCATCTAAGGACTCCCAGTTTGGATAGCCGCATACGCACCAGGGGCTAGTTCCTAGCTCCACCATCAAACTCCTATGGCTAAGTGAAAGTGCTAAAGCCGCATAAGTCTGATTGCCTGGTTCACTACATAAGTCGTCTCCTTTACGGACCAAGATGTTGGGTCAAGAGTGATTACACGTTATTCCGAACACCCCCGTAGTATCTGTGTGGGGGCAGAAGCCAACGACTAGCAAACTTTCAGAAATACAAACGGCCGCACAGGAGGAAAATATTCAGATAAAAGGACGAGTATATTACAAAAGATTTGGTTTATAATACAACGCCTGGGCAGTTCGGATACATTCACTCGAACATAATATCATTCGAGCATTGGCCCTCTATCAATCGGGCACCCTCCAGGACGTCTTCAAAATAATGCTCCGGCCTATGATGGTCCTTGCCTCGGGGCGGACCCTCAACTGCCATGACAGCGGCCTTCATCTTTGCCTAGTGCATCTTGAGACGGACAAAGGCCATCCGCGCGCATTCTATGCACGCCGAGCGCTTCAGAGCCTCAACTCGGGGCAAGGCGTCGCCGAGCCGCTTGACCAGGCCAAAGTAGCTGCTAGGAATGGGTCCGGCTGGCCATAGCCGAACTAGGATGTCCTTCATGGCCAAACCACACATCCTTTGCAGCTCCAGCAGCTGCATCATCTGGTTGTTTAGCAGCGCTGGCCGCTCCGGCTCCATGTACTGCGAGCAGAAGAGCTTCTCCGTCGTATTCCCTTCTTGGGCCCGGAAATACTGCACGGCGTCGGCAGCACTCCTCGGTTGATCCGCAAAGGCGTCTGGAGCACTCCATAGTCGATTTAGCAAAGCATATCTTCGACCACCAAATATACTCTGTAAAAGAAAAGGCTTACCAGCCACTATTTGTCCGACCTGCTTGATCTCCTCGCGGGCTGCCCGAGACTCGCTCCGCGCCTCCTTTGCCTCTTGAAGAGCCTTGGTGAGTTCGGCCGCTTGGGCCTTATTACTCTCTTCCAAGGCCTCACACTTGTTGGCGGCGTCCTGGAGCGCCTGCTCCACTTTGGTCACCCTTTCCTCATACTGGCGGCAGGCGACCTGTTCGGCCTTCAAATTTGTAGCCGCTTTATCAGCGGCCACTTGGCTCACCTGCACCTGCTCCTAGGCTTCGGCAAGGGAACTCTTGAGGGTCTCGACCTCGGGCGCGTTCCCTAAAACCATATACATAGCAGCACGTGAGCTTAAAATCTGAATGTGCATTACAATTCAGGCTTATAAGGGAGCTTCTGAAACCTTACCTTGTGCCTCATCGAACCGCTTGTTAACGCGGTCGATCTCATCATTCGCCAGCTTCAGCTTCTGCTTGAGCTCGGATACCTCGGCGGCCTGAGCGGTCGCCGCTAACAATGAATCTTGTTTATCAAAATAGACAAGTATGTCATCTCCGGCGAATATTCGATCCTTTGTTCGGCGCTTCTTCAAAGAACCAAACAGAGTCTCAGTGGCTAGTATCTATATACAAGCATATCTTTACATATGCAAAACGGCTAAGAATATTGCATTACATACCTCAAAGCCTATTAACAGGCTAGTGAAGGCTTTGTTCAGCCTGCTTTTGGCGGACTGAACCTTTTCAATCACCGTACCCATCAGGGCACGGTGTTCATCCACTATGGAAGCACGGTGAAGTGCTTCCCTCAAAGTGCCCAGCGCCTCCGGATGAATGGAGGTCGCCGGTGGAGTCGGTGCTCCCCCTCTTTCGAAGGGGGCCGCTTGCTCGGGTCCGGAGCTGTTGAGTCTCCGGAGCGGTATTTGGCCAGGGGCCAGACTGGTCAAGGACCATGCCGTCAGTCTCCATGGGGATTGCGCCCCCCCCCCATGTTTTCGGCAGCTAAGGAATTACCCTCTGGTGCCATTTCAGTGGCCTTCCGCACCGCTCCCTGGCCCGGAGAGGTCCTTTGGGATAACACCTCGGTATCATCCGTGGCATGTGGCGGGGAGGCTCGCGGAGGCAACTTGCTCTCCATCATCTCTGGCACCAAAGAATTCCCCGAAGACAATGACTGCTGGGGTAGATCACGGACCGGACTGAAATACATAAACCATATGTTATCCTACAATTTGTGAAAGGCCGGATATATGGTATCTTTTGAAAACTTACGATTCGGCCAGGGGCTTCGCCCTGGGGCGCCACTTGGGGATGGCCTCGGCATTGGAGTCCAAGCCATCCGAGAGGGTCATCTTCCCCCTTTTAGATGCCTCTGCCTTGGGATCAGCGGAGGTCGCCCTCTTTTTCTTCTCCTTGAGGGGAGAATTGCTCTCCTCCTTCTCCTTCTCTTGTTCTTCTTCATCTCCATCCTGAGAGGTGAGGACTTCGGTATTTCCGGACGCAACGTCTGAAGTACCTTTGTGATAGAGGCCACTTTTGGCCTCCTTGCCCTTCTTCTTGGCCTTCTTCTCCGGTGCGTGGTATGGCGCCTGAACCAGCATCCTCATTAGGAAAGGAATGGCTGGGTCTTCTGGTAGCGGAGCCGAACATTGGATCTGATCCGCCTTGTTTGTCCAGCCCTGAGGGAAGAACAGAAGGCTCGGCATACCTTTCGGATTTACACGTCGAAGTTATGTTCGTAAATTAGAAAACTTTCTAGAGTGGTCGGATGAGTGCAGTCGTGGCTGATGTCTTCGGTCGTCTCCGGCCATGACTTCTGGGCCATGAAAAGCATCTTCCAGATGTCTTCATGTGTCGTGCCGAAGAACCACTGCAGGGTCCGAGGGCCAGCCGGATCAAACTCCCACACGTGGAGAGACCAACGCTGGCAGGGGAGAATCCATCGAAAAAGCATCACCTGGATCACATAGGCAAGAGTGGTGTTCTTCTCTATCATATTCTTGATGCGCTTCTCCAGCGTCATCAATTCGTCGGATGGCGCTCAATCCAGGCCCTTGTTGATCCACGATGCAAGCCGCATTGGAGGCCTGGATTTGAACTCGGGAGGGGCGGCCCATGTGGTGTCACGAGGTTCCGAGATGTAGAACCACTCCTGCTGCCAACCCTTCACGGTCTCCACAAAGGCCCCCTTGGGCCACATCTTTCTCACCATGGCGCCACCACAGTCTACAAGTTGCCCGTTGACCACTTTCAGCTTCACATTGAATACCTTGAGCCATAGGCCGAAGTGGGGGGAATGTGGAGGAACGCCTCGCACACGACGATGAATGCCAAAATGTGGAGAAAGGAATTTGGGGCTAGATCATGGAAATCCAGCCCGTAATAGAACATGAGGCCACAGACGAAAGGGTGGACAGGAAACCCTAGTCCACGGAGAAAGTGGGGGATAAACACCACCCTCTCATTGGGCTCCGCAGTGGGGATGATCTTCTTTTTGGCAGGGAGCCGATGCGCGATATCTGCGGCCAAGTATCCCACTTCCCGAAGTTCCTTGACGTTCCTCTCCGTGATGGAGGAAACCATCCAATTGCCCTATGAGCCAGATCTAGACATGGCTGGACTGGTTGGTGGAGATGGAGAAGATTGAGACTTGGGCGCTGGAGCTCGAGGATGGAAGGGCTGAGGAAGAAGAAGGCGTGGGGTAAAAATATAGGTCCTTATCCTCTTATAAAGGAAGTGGATATCAAACGCCCCCTCACAAGCCTTAAAACTCGCCTATTCCCAAGGGATTGTGCTAATAGCACGGTTGGATTACCCAAACCCGCATTGATGAGAATCCCGCAATAAGGGGATACGATCCCTGCTTTGACAAGACGTATCTATGGAGGCCACGTCTCAAAACATGAAGTAGGAGGCTAAAAACGGATTCGAAGTAATAACAAAGCCAGATGCAACGTCTCGCCGAAAGAGCTGTCAGTGGGCATGGCTTCTTTTGTTCAAGTATTTTTCCTTTGTGGTTTAGGGTTGTAACTGTTATACAGAGTCGGGTATAGTTCTCTTGTTCAACTACTTTGGAGTATTCAGAGGAGGAACCCACCTTGGAATGCCGAAGACAATCTGCGCGCTAGATATATCATCATTGAAGCCTGGTTCAGGGGCTACTGAGGGAGTCCTGGTTCATGGGGTCCTCGGGGAGCTGGCCTATGTTACATGGGCCGGACTGATGGGCCATGAAGATGCAAGACAGAAGGCCTTCCCCCGTGTCCGGATGGGACTCTCCTTTTCACGGATGGCAAGCTTGGCGTCCGGGTTGTAAACCAACTTTGTACAACCCTAAACCCCTCTCGTGTCTATATAAACCAGAGGGTTTAGTCCGTAGAGGCTAACACAAGTCACATATATAGGCTAGACATATAGGGTTTAGCCATTACAATCTTGAGGTAGATCAACTCTTGTAACCCGTATACTCATCAAAGTCAATCAAGCAGGAAGTAGGGTATTACCTCCATTAAGAGGGCCCAAACCTGGGTAAACATCGTGTCCCCTGACTCCTGTTACCTTCGATCCTCGGACGCACAGTTCGTACCCCCTACCCGATATCAGCCGGTTTTGACATCGACACTGGGCGCATCTACTGCATGCCAAATAGATGGTCACCGCATATACTGGCATGGAGAGGACTCGAGAGGTAGGAAAACATTGTCTACGGTGAAGTCCCTCCAAGATATATCAGAGCTGAGGTAATGAACTAATCACAGACACTTAGAGGAGAAATAAACAAGAATCACAAGTTTGCTGTAGCAAACTTGGAGCAAGTGGTGCAGTGAAACGAGATGAGATAAGAACAAGATATGATGTCCGGGAGGTTTAGATTAAGAAGGACTATAATCATGTTAAGTTTTAGGAGAAATGGACCAATATAAATCATGGTTGCTTTGAAACAGCAGAATTGGTCCAGAAAAGGGATTTGGATGATGCACTCACATGGAGTAACCACTTGAGCTAAAATTTGGTAAGGGATGATTATTTGGACATATAAAGATGTTATAAAATTTCCATACCATTTGGACTTGCCAAAATGGTACTTCCTTCACAGCTATCCTCTCTGTCCAGAAACTTGAGATAATATTGGTGAGTAAATGGATTGCTTAAATGATCCCAAATTTGGTGGAGAGAAGTGATATTGGTAGGAGCACGATCTAGTAATTTTTCTGAATTAATGAAGCAATATAAAATATACTTGCTTCACAACCTGAAAATATTGCCAGAATCAAAGATTTGATCATGTGCTCACATAGATGAATGGATGGAGCTGAAAATTGTAGGAGTGAGATAATATAAGCACATGAAGGACTGTGCAAAATTTCAACTCATGTGGGTACTCCTAGCTAGAACTTCCTTCCCAATGGCTTCTATTTGACAGAAACTTTGAAAAATGGTTGAGGAAGATTCACTTGGCAAGTGGAGCTAAATTTTGGCAAGGAGCAATGATTTGGATGAGATAGCATGCCCAAAAGATTTTGGGAGCAATCAAGAAAGGATAGGTGGTACTTCCTTCACAGAAAACCACACTTGATAGAAATAAAGAATAAATATTGGGGAATTATTTTTGGTCTAGGACAGGAAGGTTTGGGCATATTTGAGCAATATATGACCCAAAGAAATTATGAGAAATATTTGGGAGTTTTTTGGAAGACAGAAATATAGGTTGCTTCACAACCTAGGACAAAAAGGATTATTCCTTTAATAGAAAAAGGAATATTCCCAATAAAAAGAATATAGGGATTGGGCTAAGATGAAAATGACAGGGTCTTGAGATGGTTTTGAGGATGGCAAGCCACTTGGGAGCCTAAGAAGTGATGATCTTCCCAGGCTTTAGGACCACAGAGCCACGGAAAAACAACTCAAATCAAAATTCCAAAGAAAAACAAAAGAAAAAGAAAGTGCCAAAAACCACGGTGTCACATTTTATCAAAATTTTCATTAAGATTTTCGCCCTCCAAACTATGGGGACGCCTTCTTGCTAAAGTTGACTCTTCTTCAGTCCCCTTTTCATAAGTTTAACATTGCTAAATTAAGATTCAATAGAAGAAACACCAATCATTTTAATATCATCATCATTACTACGATAAAACCGGGCGGGATCGCTTTTTCTAGGAATTACTGCTTAGCCCTCAATCTAGCGGTTCTTTATTTACTTTCATCCATGGAAACATAAAGAGATTTAATTGATTCACTAATATAAATCTTGGGTGGCCAAATTTTAGATTTTATATTTTCCACATCATGAACAATTCTATCCATACTTCTAGACATATATCATCAAGTTTACTCATTTTTCTTCTATTGTAGCATTGAAAACTTTTCGAGCATTAATAAATTATTTAATATTACTTTCAAGATCAGAGGGCATCCTATTGTTATTATTATAAGAATGACCAGAGGAATTCCCATAATTATTAGAGGAATTTCCAAGGAACGGCCTAGGATTAAAATTACCCCTATAAGCATTACTATTAAAATTGTTTGGTGAGACAAAATTCACAACTACCGGATCATTATTTTGATCAATCAAAGTGGAAAATGGCACATCATTAGGATCAATAAGAGCATTTTTACTAGCAACCAATTTCATAAGAGCATCAACATTATCACTCAAAGTACTAATTTCTTCAAATGAATTCAGTTTTTACTAGTGGGATTTCATTCGATATGTCATTGTGAATAACTTGCCGTAATATTATCTAGCAATTTGGTAGCCTCTCCTAGCGTTATTTCCATAAAGGTACCACCTGCGGTGGAGTCTAAAAGATTTCTAGGAAAAAAGTTCAATCCTGCATAAAAAATTTGTATGATCATCCATAAATTCAAACCATGAGTAGTGCAATTTCGTATCATTAACTTCATCCTTTCACTACAGGAATCAGCTTATTTGTCGTCTGCCATGGCAGACAGCAAAGGCACCAAAAGCGGATGGCAAAACCCTTTGTTGTCTGCCACCAATGGCAAACCAGCCCGCCAAAGGGAGCGACGATAACCAGGTTATTTGCCGTCTGCTTCCTCAAAGCGGACGGCAAAGGCACTTTGCCATCGGTGGAAGACAGAAAAGAACATGGACGATAAAAACTGTGCCTTAGCCACTTTAGGTGGCTAACGGCAGCCTTTGTCATCCACCAGCTGACGGTAAAACATGTTTCAACACATCACCCCACGTGCCCGGCGTGATGTGTGACGTCCAACAACGTCGTCCGGTCAAACCGACTCACGTTGCCCGGTCAAACTACAGCTTTTGCCACCCCCGATCGCCCTGTCCCGTCGATGGCCGCCTGCCTTCCACCCCCCCTCCCGTTGCCCCGTCCCGTCCCGAGGCGTCGACATTAATGAGCAGTAATGCCGACGCCGGTGCCAGCCGCCGGCCTCCCGTCGCCCGGACGGCTATAAGACCCCGCCCCGGTGTCGTCCCCTCACACTCGACCTCACACCCTCACTCCTATTGCCGACAAGAACTAGCGTAGCATCGACAATAGCCAACCACCACGGGAGCGGCAGCGCCGACGGTGACGATGATGCCCCGAGCTCCTGGTCGTCCAGCCTTGGCAACCTGGAGACGGCGGAGCTGTGCCGGTATGGCCTGCTCGTGCTGCCGGGCTGCCGTTTTCCCCGGAAGTGGAATATCAACACCGACGCTACCCGACGCTCGGCCCCGGCGCCAAGGCGGAGGAGCTTCGGACCCACCACGATGGCCGCCACAACATCGGCGGCCGTCACACCTTCTGGAATGGGAAAGTGTACGACGAGGTCATCGCCGCCTTTCGGTTGGTGGAGGCTGGCGTCCCCCCCGACCTAACGGGCGCGAGCGGCTGCCTTCACGCCCCAGCATCAGCGCACGGCCCAGCACGGCGGGAGCACCGTCGTGGATCTGGCCGCCACCAGCCAGCACCCCCGGTGGCTACCCCAGCACCCGCACCGGCCGAACCCCCATCGTGGAGCTGCCGCGGGAATAGGTGGTCCTACGCGAGGACAGCGACCTGGGCGACACTCCAGGCTGGCACGTCACGCTACGGGCGTCGGAAGCGGCGGCGTCGGTGGCGGCTACGAGGAAGGACACCGAAGTTGCGGCTGCAATCGAAGTTGTTGCGGCTATGGTGGCAAAGGAGGCCGCTATGGCACCGGGGAGGACGAGGAGGCGGCGATTGAGGGTGATGGCCCTGTCGACTGGGACGACGCCATGGTCAGCAGTAGCAACGACGACGGCGATGACAGGGGTGATGGCGCCGTCGTGATCGACCTGCTAGCCCCTATCGACGATGATTAGCGTCGTACTGAGTTTCAATTTCTATGTAAAATATATCTATGGACTACGTAAAATATACCTATGCATGAAAATGCAATCTTATAT
>NC_041381.1:71664988-71671607 GCF_002162155.2 Triticum dicoccoides
GGCGGCGGGGGTCGGTCTGGGAGAGAGAGACGGGGGTGGGAGAGAGAGAAGAGGGGGTGGGAGACAGAGAGATAAGAGAGAGAGAGAGGAGAGGAGAGGGGGTGGGGGCGGCGTGTTAGCGCTGTTAGGTATTTCTTTGCCGTTTGCAAGCTGATGGCAAAGTATCTTTGCCGTCACCTAGCGGACGGCAAAGAGGTGTGGCGCGGGCTGTCAGGGTAGCCGCCCTCCACCTGGGCCACTAGTATCTTTGCCTTCAGCTAGCGGACGACAAAGAACTGGCTGACAGCAAACTGCCTCTTTGCCGTCAGCCAGTTCTTTACCGTCCGTTTTTTGTGAGCTGATGGCAAAGACTTTCTTTGCCGTCAACAAGCCGATGGCAAAGAACAAGCTGACAGCAAACTCTCTGATCCTAGTAGTGTTTCCCAAGATTGGGGAACATTCTTATTCTCAAGTTGCTTGAAATTCATAATTTGGTTTCTAAGAGAAATTATTTTTGCGGGAGGAAAGTACTTGGTAATAAAAGCATCTTAACACCTACCCCAAGAATCAATATTATTTCATGGTAAAGATGAAAACCAAATTTTAGCACCATCTCATAGTGAGAACAAAAATAATTTTAATTTGGCAATATCATTATCCACATATTTTTTCTTTTGCATGTCACGCAATTCCACGAAAGTGTTAGGATGGGATGCAGCATCTTCATTAGGATTACCGGAAAAATGTTCTTTCATAACAACATTTAACAAAGCGGCATTAATATCATAAGTCTCCACACTAGCGGAAGGAGGAGAAATCGGAGTACTAATAAAATCATTATTATTAGTATTGGAAAAATCCCACAATTTTGTATTTTCTTGAGACATCGCAGCTAGGCAAACAAGATAACAAGCAAACAAAGAAGCAAACGGAAAAAAAGACAAAATACTTTTGTATTTTTGTAAAAAAATAGAAGTGGGGAAGATGAAAACGAGAGGCAAATAGAAAATAATTTAAATGCAAGGAGATGAAAGTTTATGCATAGGTACTTGATAGATGTTGATGATGTCTCCCCGGCTACGGCGCAAAAAATTCTGCCTGCTACTTGTGAACTGCATTGGGATTTCCTCGAAGAGGCGAGGATGATGCAGTACAGTAGAGAGAAGTGTATTTCCCTCAGTTAAGAGCCAAGGTTATCAATCAAGTAGGACAACCAAGCAACACCTCGTTAGCAGCACATGTACACAAATAAAAAATCCTTGCAACCCAACGAAGACAAGGGGTTGTCAATCCCTCGGTGGTTACGTGGAAGATTAAATTGTATGGTGTTTGATAGATTGATTGAACAAAAATACAAAATAAAATAAACAAAGAAAAAGTGCAGCAAAGTATTTTTAGGATTTTATATATGATAAGAGTAGACCCGGGGGGCATAGTTTTCACTGGAGGCTTCTCTTTTGAAAATAGCATACGGTGGGTAAACAAATTACTGTTGGACAATTGATAGAAAAATGTATAATCATGATGATATCCAAGGCAATGATCATGTATATATGCATCATGTCCGAGACAATTCGATCGACCGACTCCTACCTGCATATACTACTATTAATCCACACATCGGCCGCTATCCAGCATGCATCTAGAGTATTAAGTTCATAAAGAATGGAGTAATGCCTTAAGAAAGATGACATGTTGTAGACAAAGTAAACTCACGCATGAATATACCCCATCTTTTTATCCTTAATGGCAACGATACAAATACGTGTCATGTCCCTTTCTGTCACTGGGATTGAGCACCACAAGATCGAACCCGTTACAAAGCACCTCTTCCATTGCAAGATCAATCAATCTAGTTGGCCAAACCAAATCAATAGATCGGAGATAAATATGAAGCTATAACAATCATGCATAAAAGTGTCGGAGTAATGGGCCACGGGTAGCCTCCCCGGGTCCCTGGATTTATCAAGTCTTTGGGCCGGCTTTGCTTTGCTGCGCCCCAAGCTGAAGCTCCGCCCTCCGGAGACCGGCTAACTCAACAGCCGGCCACCAGAGGGCGGCCAGCCACCAGCAGACGGCACCACGAGCGGTCGGCACTAGACAGCCGGCCTCTAGGGAGGACGCCATCGCGCAGGCAGCCACCTCGTGCCCTCAGAGTTTGTGCCCCCGTCAAGAGGACGAAATGGGGCGTGGCCATAGTGAAGCCCTCACCTCCAAATCTTGGGGTCAGCGTGGCCACAGTGTCCCGTATAGGCGGAGATCTCCACACGACGTGACACTGTTGCCACCTTCCTTTGACGTCACTCTGGACAGGCGGAGCCCTATTCACCACGACGGCTTGTCGGTACGGCCTGCGGGCTGCGGGCCCTACTAGGCAGCGACACCACAGAATACGGTGCACGTCGAACCAGTCGGAGCAGGGGAAGGCCGGCCTCCAGCAGGCGGCCGTCCCTTCCCTCGAGGCAGGTGCACCATTAACCTGATAAAACCAGGTGTGGCTACAGTGTTCTCCCACCAGGCGGCGAGACTGTAGCCACACTGAGCTGACCAAGCTAGCGTCATTAGCAACACGGCTACAGTGAGTAGCCACCAACCAGACCCGCCAGCGGCAGGAGCGGCCTGTCGGCTCCATACCAGACCAGGCGGCGGGGCCCACCAGGCAGCGGGCCCAGTAGTCGGCGGAGAAGCTGGAGGCTGGAGACGCTGACGACCGGAGGCCGAAGATGTTGATGGCCGGGCCAAGCAGCCGGCCAGATTACCATTGTACCCCTGGGGTAGGCCTATATAAACCCCCCAAGGCACCCATGCAAATGGTCCTACCCCATTAGACCTAGCCACATTCCTAGTGCAGGAGAGAGCTAGCCTTGCCTTCCCCTGCCTCTAGCATACAGCTCAAGGAGAAACTTTGTATCACTTGTGCCTTTAGTGATCATGCGGAGACCCCGTAGAGCAGGACTAGGGGTGTTATCTCCTAGGAGAGCCCCGAACCTGGGTAAAGTACGCCAGCGTTCGTGTCTACGCCTCATCCCACTTCCGGGCACCGGGGACGTTCTACTCGCTCCCACCATGATAAGCCATCCTTTGGCATATGTCGCACCCAACCCCCGACAGTTGGCGCCCAACGTGGCGCCTGGTGCACCATCTCCCGAAGATCTGCTCTGGACGGGAACCTTGTTCCTTCCTGGCGAGCGAAGCTAGCCCAGCACACCTGACGGTGTCAGCCTCGACGCCCTGCATGGCGCGGAGATCGCCTGCGCGATGAGCTGCCTCGCCGACCTCGTTGGTGAGGTTCACCTCTTCGACGAGCCGGCCTCTCACGCGGGCACCGGCTGAACCGAGAGCCGCCTTGTCAGCCTCCTCGACCAGTTTCACGTCACCAGCGAGCCCGCTGTGGACCTGGAGTCTGTTGGCTCCACCGACCCGATGATCGTCAACTCCGACACAGCGTCGCTTGATGCATTCCCCACCAATGTGGTGATCTATGACGAGCTGCCTCCTCGCGAGCACAGCGGCGGGAGCACCATTACGGAGGTGCTAGTCATCAACAGTGGCGAGCGCTCGGCTGGAGATGCTCGAGACCCACTCAACGCGGCGCTGCGAGACCTAACGGTGCCCATCCCAAAAGACGCGGATGCTGAGATGCTGGAGGCACGCCGCGCCCAGCTCCTCGGGAGCGATGGCCGACTGGCCAGCATGCGACGCCTCTCGGATGCCTATTGGCACGAGATTGACAGAGCTGTCGGCGGCATGCCGGCCCCTAGGGGGCCTAGCCGCGGCCCTATCCGGCAGCATGGCGGGACCATCGCCAGCATGTTCGGGGCAGAGCGCCCCGTCTACGCCACGCCTGCAGAGAACATCCGGGCCACCCAGGCGGTGACAGATGAACTGGACAAGTACGAGGGCGACGAGCGTCACCACATGACGGAGCGAGTCCAGCAGCTCCTAGTGGCAGCCGCCGCGTTGCACGAAGTCGGCTGCCGCGCTGAAGACCCCGCCCCGCGGAATGAAGAGCCGCCCCATCGCCAAGATCACGACGCGACATCCCGGACGCCGACTAGCGGCGCCCGCGGAAGACGAGGCAACAAGCCGGTGCTACATCTTGAGCTTCGTTGGTTTTCCTCGAAGAGGAGAGGGTGATGCAGCAATAGTAGCGTAAGTATTTCCCTCAGTTTTTGAGAACCAAGGTATCAATCCAGTAGGAGGCTCCTCAAAAGTCCCACACACCTACACAAACAAACAAAGAACTCGCAGCCAATGCAATAGAGGCGTTGTCAATCCCTTCACGGCCACTTGCGAAAGTGAGATCTAATAAAGATAGTAAGATAAGATAAATATATTTTTGGTATTTTATAATATAGATGCAAAAAGTAAAGACGCAAATAAAAGTAGGTTGGAAGCAAATATGATAAGAGATAGACCCGGGGGCCATAGGTTTCACTAGTGGCTTCTCTCAAGATAGCATAAGTAATACGGTGGGTGAACAAATTACTGTCGAGCAATCGATGGAAAAGCGAATAATTATGAGATTATCTAGGCATGATCATGTATATAGGCATCACGTCCGCAACAAGTAGACCGACTCCTACCTGCATCTACTACTATTACTCCACACATCGACCGACTCCTGCCTGCATCTAGAGTATTAAGTTCATAAGAACAGAGTAACGCATTAAGCAAGATGACATGATTTAGAGGGATCAACTCAAGCAATATGATATAAACCCCATCTTGTTATCCTCGATGGCAACAATACAATACGTGCCTTGCAACCCTTGCTGTCACTGGGTAAGGACACCGCAAGATTGAACCCAAAGCTAAGCACTTCTCCCATTGCAAGAAAGATCAATCTAGTAGGCCAAACCAAACTGATAATTGGAAGAGACTTGCAAAGATAACTCAATCATACATAAAAGAATTCAGAGAAGATTCAAATATTATTCATAGATAAAGTTCATCATAAACCCACAATTCATCGGATCTCGACAAACACACCGCAAAAAGAGTTTACATCAAATAGATCTCCATAAGAGAGGGGGAGAACATTGTATTGAGATCCAAAAAGAGAGAAGAAGCCATCTAGCTAATAACTATGGACCCGTAGGTCTATGGTAAACTACTCGCAACTCATCAGAGGGCAAGGATGTTGATGTAGAGGCCCTCCGTGGTTGATTCCCCCTCCGGCAGCACGTCGGCGAAGGCTCCAAGATGGGATCTCGTGGATACAGAAGGTTACGGTGGTGGAAATTGTGTTTCGTTTGCTCCCTGGATGTTTTCGGGGTACGTAGGCTTATATAGGAGGAAGAAGTACGTCGGTGGACGCCCGAGGGGCCCACGAGACAGAGGGCGTGCGCTATGGGGGGGGGCTACTATCTCGTGGCAGCCTCGACTGCTTCTTGACTTGCACTCCAAGTCCTCTGGATCACGTCCGTTCCAAAATCACGCTCCCGAAGGTTTCATTCCGTTTGGACTCCGTTTGATATTCCTTTTCTTTGAAATACTGAAATAGGCAAAAAAAACAGCAATACGGGCTGGGCCTCCGGTTAGTAGGTTAGTCCCAAAAATGATATAAATGTTTAAAATGAAGCCAATAAACATCCAAAAGGGGTAATATAATAGCATGGAACAATCAAAAATTATAGATACGTTGGAGACGTATCAAGCATCCCCAAGCTTAATTCATGCTTGTCCTCGAGTAGGTAAATGATAAAAAAGAAATTTTTGATGTGGAATGCTACCTAGCATAATTCTCAATGTAATTTTATTTATTGTGGCATGAATGTTCAGATCCAAATGATACAGAATAAAAGTTCATATTAACATGAAAATGGTCATACTTCAAGCATACTAATCAAAGTAATCATGTCTTCTCAAAATAACATGGCCAAAGAAAGTTATCCCTACAAAATAATATAGTCTGGCTGTTGCTCTATCTTCATCACACAAAGTATTTAATCATGCACAACCCTGATGACAAGCCAAGCAATTGTTTCACACTTCAATAATCTCAAACTCTTTCAACTTTCACGCAATACATGAGCGTGAGCCATGGACATAGCACTATATGTGGAATAAAATGGTGGTTGTGGAGAGGACAAAAAAGGAGAAGATAGTTCACATCAACTAGCCGTATCAACGGGCTACGAAGATGCCCATTAATAGATATCAATGTGAGTGAGTAGGGATTGCCATGCAACGGATGCACTAGAGCTATAAACACTACTGGAATCAGGGAATTTGCCGGCTGCCATCTCTTTGCCGTCAGCTAGCGGACGGCAAAGAAGTTCTTTGCCATCAGCTACCAAGAAGCAGAAGGCAAACAAATGGAAGACGGCAAAGAAGGTCTTTGCCATCAGCCATTTCTTTGCCGTCCGCTGGCTGACGGCAAAGAATCTTTGCCGTCCGCTGGCTGACGGCAAAGAGGGAGGTGGCACCCACTAACGAAAAAACTTAACGTCCCCCCTCTATGTCGTCCACAGCAGACGGCAAAGATGAACAAAAGCGGACGGCAAAGGTGGGGCGGACAGCAAAGGCTAACCTAACTAACCTAACTAACGGCCGAGCCCCCTCCCCCGCCCGTTACTCTCTCTTCTCCCTCCCTCCTCCCCGACGCCCACATCGTCCACCCACCGCGCCACCCCCG
>NC_041381.1:71672335-71674334 GCF_002162155.2 Triticum dicoccoides
GGAAAGAAGAAGAAGGATAGAAGGAAACACCCCGACCCCGACAACACACCCTGACACCTGACCCCGACACCCTGACCCCGACACCCCGACCACGACACCACACCCCGACACCCAGACCACGACACCACACCCCGACACCCCGACCCCGACACGACACCCCGACCCCGAAACAGCACCCCGACACCGACATGACACCCCGACCCCCGAAACCTCCCAAAAAGGTGCTCTTTGGCCTTCCAGAGGCCGACGGGGTCATATATTTGTGAATTATTAGTTAGGTCATATATTTTTCAATTTTGTTATGAAAAACATCATATATAATTGTGTTGATCGGGTAGATTTAAATGTGCAGTTGTTTCATCGCTGCGATGTTTGGTGTTCGATGACCTCGCCATGCGTTTGACGAGCTCTGCCCCTTCGTTCGTGGGTGAGCACAAATGACATGTCCTTCTCCCCCATTAATTATTTGCACAAATGACATGAGATTTGGTAGCTAGCTATATATGTGTCTTGAATCATTAGTATGCGTAACCAATATGTGTCTCCCGTTCGAAAGCATCATAGTTATAAATATGCATGCATTTGCATATTTATAACCTTGATTCTTTCGAATTGTCCAACACTATCCATGGACAGCCCGAGTATGTGTAGATTGGGTTCGTTTTCCCATATGCTTTGCTCCGGATCCGATGCATAAATTTTGTCAGTGCCTCCCCTGTTGATCTCCGGGTACACATCCTCTCTGTTTATTGCAGAGACGTGTATCAGGAGAACAGCAGGGAGGTGCTGCCGAAATTTTGCGTCGGACCCGGAGCATAGCATGGGAAAATGAACCCAATCTACACATACTCGGGTGGGATTAGGACCTATCATTACCTATTAGAGTGTAGGTTGCATGGACGTAATAAAATTGACAAAGTAGATCAACTGATGAATATATACATGGTGAATTATATATATAATTGTTGTGTGTTCAGTAGCTTTGAAAGTCAAGATGAGTGATCGTGCGTGGATGTATACCGGTCACACTGGTCAGAACAAACGGAGCGCTGAATGGTTCACAAAAACCAAGGGGTTTGTGCAAGCCGCATTTGCAAATGGCCAGAGGAAAACTTGGTGCCCCTGTTTCCGATGCGGCAATTGGGAAAAGAGGACAGAGGCTGAAATGGGTAAACACCTGCAGAAGAATGGTTTTACGCCCGATTATATGGTGTGGACATTTCATGGCGAGTCTGCCCAACGTGACCGAGCTGAGGTGGATCATCGTTGCACCGACGAGCATGGTACCGGGATGGAAAACATGGTGCAAGACTATGATGATGCTCGGGATTCGGACGAGGAGATGGAGGAATCTGCAAAGGCCTTCAATGAAATGTTGGAGTCTTCAAAACGTCCGCTCCACGAGTACACTGAGCTTTGTCAGTTGGATGCCATCTCACAAGTAATGGCTTTGAAGGCTCAGTTCAACTTGGGCAGAGAATGCTATAACGCAATTATGACAGTATTTGGATGCTTTCTACCCAAAGGCCATGTAATGCCTGCAAACCTGTACCAGTCGGACAAAATCCTCCGTGCACTGAAGATGCCCTATGAGAAGATACATGCCTGTGAGAAAGGATGTGCCTTATTTAGGCTTGACTATGCGGACTTAAACTATTGTCCCATTTGCAAGTCTTCCAGGTATATTGTGGTAGACAACGGTATGGGTGAGAAGACACAGACCAAAATCCCTGTTAGTGTTCTTCGGTATATGTCAATCGTACCAAGTCTTCAACATCTTTTCATGGTCAAAGAGACGGCCAGACAGATGACATGGCACAAAACAGGCAAAAGAACCGAACTAGATGCAGATGGGAATCTGATGATGGTACACACATCGGATGGTGTTGCGTGGAAAAAGTTTGATGAATTACATGCTGACAAAGCGGCAGATCCGAGGCATCCTCGAGTCGGCATCAGCACCGATGGGTTCAGTGTGTTTGGTATGACGGCAGCCCAA